>NW_026661053.1:0-2876 GCF_009828535.3 Hylobates moloch | reverse complement strand
AGATGGTATCTCACTGTGGTTTTGATTTGCATTTCTCTGATGGCCAGCAATGATGAGCATTTCTTCATGTGTTTTTTGGCTGCATAAATGTCTTCTTTTGAGAAGTGTCTGTTCATGTCCTTTGCCCACTTTTTGATGGGGTTGTTTGTTTTTTTCTTGTAAATTTGTTTGAGTTCATTGTAGATTCTGGATATTAGCCCTTTGTCAGATGAGTAGGTTGCAAAAATTTTCTCCCATTCTGTAGGTTGCCTGTTCACTCTGATGGTAGTTTCTTTTGCTGTGCAGAAGCTCTTTAGTTTAATGAGATCCCATTTGTCAATTTTGGCTTTTGTTGCCATTGCTTTTGGTGTTTTAGACATGAAGTCCTTGCCCACGCCTATGTCCTGAATGGTATTGCCTAGGTTTTCTTGTAGGATTTTAGTGGTTTTAGGTCTAACATTTAAGTCTTTAATCCATCTTGAATTAATTTTTGTATAAGGTGTAAGGAAGGGATCCAGTTTCAGCTTTCTACATATGGCTAGCCAGTTTTCCCAGCACCATTTATTAAATAGGGAATCCTTTCCCCATTTCTTGTTTTTGTCAGGTTTGTCAAAGATCAAATAGTTGTAGATACGCGGCATCATTTCTGAGGGCTCTGTTCTGTTCCATTGATCTATATCTCTGTTGTGGTACCAGTACCATGCTGTTTTGGTTACTGTAGCCTTGTAGTATAGTTTGAAGTCAGGTAGCGTGATGCCTCCAGCTTTGTTCTTTTGGCTTAGGATTGACTTGGCTCCAACAGACCTGCAGCTGAGGGTCCTGTCTGGTAGAAGGAAAACTAACAAACAGAAAGGACATCCACACCAAAAACCCATCTGTGCATCACCATCATCAAAGCCCAAAAGTAGATAAAACCGCAAAGATGGGGAAAAAACAGAGCAGAAAAACTGGAAACTCTAAAAAGCAGAGCACCTCTCCTCCTCCAAAGGAACGCAGTTCCTCACCAGCAATGGAACAAAGCTGGATGGAGGATGACTTTGACGAGTTGAGAGAAGAAGGCTTCAGACGATCAAACTACTCTGAGCTACGGGAGGAAATTCAAAACAATAGCAAAGATGTTAAAAACTTTGAAAAAAATTAGAAGAATGGATAACTAGAATAACCAATGGAGAGAAGGGCTTAAAGGAGATGGAGGAGCTGAAAGCCAAGTTTCGAGAACTACGTGAAGATTGCAGAAGCCTCAGTAGCAGATGCGATCAACTGGAAGAAAGGGTATCGCAGATGGAAGATGAAATGAATGAAATGAAGTGAGAAGGGAAGTCTAGAGAAAAAAGAATAAAAAGAAATGAACAAAGCCTCCAAGAAATTTTGGACTACGTGAAACGACCAAACCTACGTCTGATTGGTGTACCTGAAAATGACGGGGAGAATGGAACCAAGTTGGAAAACACTCTGCAAGATATTATCCAGGAGAACTTCCCCAATCTAGCAAGGCAGGCCAACATTCAGATTCAGGAAATACAGAGAACGCCACAAAGATACTCCTCGAGAAGAGCAACTCCAAGACAAATAATTGTCAGATTCACCAAAGTTGAAATGAAGGAAAAAATGTTAAGGGCAGCCAGAGAGAAAGGTCGGGTTACCCACAAAGGGAAGCCCATCAGGCTAACAGCTGATCTCTTGGCAGAAACTCTACAAGCCAGAAGAGAGTGGGGGCCGATATTCAACATTCTTAAAGAAAAGAATTTTCAACCCAGAATTTCCTATCCAGCCAAACTAAGCTTCATAAGTGAAGGAGAAATAAAATACTTTACGGACAAGCAAACGCTGAGTGATTTTGTCACCACCAGGCCTGCCCTAAAAGAGCTCCTGAAGGAAGCACTAAACATGGAAAGGAACAACCGGTACCAGCCACTGCAAAAACATGCCAAATTGTAAAGACCATCAAGGCTAGGAAGAAACTGCATCAACTAATGAGCAAAATAACCAACTAACATCATAATGACAGGATCAGATTCACACATAACAATATTAACGTTAAATGTAAATGGGCTAAATGCTCCAATTAAAAGACATAGCCTGGAAAACTGGATAAGGAGTCAGGACCCATCAGTGTGCTGTATTCAGGAAACCCATCTCACGTGCAGAGACACACATAGACTCAAAATAAAGGGATGGAGGAAGATCTATCAAGCAAACGGAAAACAAAAAAAGGCAGGGGTTGCAATCAGAGTCTCTGACAAAATAGACTTTAAACCAACAAAGATCAAAAGAGACAAAGAAGGCCATTACATAATGGTAAAGGGATCAATTCAACAAGAAGAGCTAACTATCCTAAATATATATGCACCCAACACAGGAGCACCCAGATTCATAAAGCAAGTCCTGAGCGACCTACAAAGGGACTTAAACTCCCACACAATAATAATGGGAGATTTTAACACCCCACTGTCAACATTAGACAGATCATCTAGACAGAAAGTTAACAAGGATATCCAGGAATTGAACTCAGCTCTAAATAAAGTGGACCTAATAGACATCTACAGAACTCTCCACCCCAAATCAACAGAATATACATTTTTTTCAGCACCACACCACACCTATTCCAAAATTGACCACATAGTTGGAAGTAAAGCTCTCCTCAGCAAATGTAAAAGAACAGAAATTATAACAAACTGTCTCTCAGACCACAGTGCAATCAAACTAGAACTCAGGATTAAGAAACTCACTCAAAACCGCTCAACTACATGGAAACTGAACAATCTGCTCCTGAATGACTATTGGGTACATAATGAAATGAAGGCAGAAATAAAGATGTTCTTTGAAACCAACGAGAACAAAGACACAACCTACCAGAATCTCTGGGACACATTCAAAGCAGTGTGTAGAGGGAAATT
>NW_026661052.1:0-2877 GCF_009828535.3 Hylobates moloch | reverse complement strand
TATAAATCATGCTGCTATAAAGACACACACACACATATGTTTATTGCGGCACTATTCACAATAGCAAAGACTTGGAACCAACCCAAATGTCCAACAACGATAGACTGGATTAAGAAAATGTGGCACATATACACCATGGAATACTATGCAGCCATAAAAAATGATGAGTTCATGTCCTTTGTAGGGACATGGATGAAACTGGAAAACATCATTCTCAGTAAACTATCGCAAGGACAGGAAACCAAACACCGCATGTTCTCACTCATAGGTGGGAATTGAACAATGAGAACACATGGACATAGTAAGGGGAACATCACACTCCGGGGACTGTTGTGGGGTTGGGGGAGGGGGGAGGGACAGCATTAGGAGATATACCTAATGCTAAATGACGAGTTAATGGGTGCAGGAAATCAACATGGCACATGGATACATATGTAACAAACCTGCACATTGTGCACATGTACCCTAAAACCTAAAGTTTAATAAAAAAAAGAAAATACCAAGAAAAAAATACATAATTACGTACTAACAAGCAAACACTTCAACAAATGTATACATACACGCAGTTTCATCCCAATTACTGTGACAAAATTAATTTATCGAGTACAAAGTGGTAGATCCTTGATTAAAAATATCTCCCAAAACATAAATTAAGTCTTCATCATTAAAAACAAAAAAGTTATAGAGAATGTCAATTATAAAATGAATCAAACAGAACTACTTTTAGCCATTAATCACTAATGAACAAACGACACAAAGAAATAACATTTGTAGAAAAGGGAGGAAGTGATGTCTTACTTTTTGTTTGTCCTGGCCCCCTGCTCACTAAACATTATACTTAATTTCATGAGAAAATGAATACATGAGTAAGCACCTGTTATTTCCATGCATGTTTTGGAAAAGAAAATAAAGCTATAATAATAGGGTACCCCCATGGAAAAAATTATCAACATTAGGTAAGTACGGTTATTGGCCCCTTTTTGCTAGTCTTTCATAAGCATAAATTCTTTCTAATCTGTAGGGAATTTAACTTTTCTTGGTATCAGTTACTAATCTCACATATTAATTAGAGGGTTCCTCCTAAGTTTCAATTCTAAGTCTTTTCCAGGTCTAACATTCTATGGTGCTCCTAATTATCCTTTGCTTGTGCTTACAAAGTCCATAAAGGTGTAACAGAAGAAAATAAATTTGAGGATCTATTGCAGAACATCATCAGAGGGTCATGAAAATGGAATCTAAAAGAAAGTTTATACTTCAGTTTTTCTTTGTTGTATTTCATCTCGTATCTCTTCTAGGCTGTAGGAGATCAATCAGAGTGGTGGGGGAAACTATAGGGAACGGAGTAGGCCTTCTGAAAGGTCAGAAGACTCTGCATAGCTTCAGGGGAGAATAGCTGAAGGCAGCTGTTTTCTAACCCTGAGGCAGAGGGCTAGGAGTATGTGCAAGAAAGTAAAGGGGAAGTTATCTTGATCAGGAAGTTATCTTATTTGAAGTTGTCTAGGAACTGACCTTTGAACATCCACGTGTGTGACGTTCCCTGAAAGGGGAACAATAAATGTTAATTACCTGCAGGTTGTGTATGCTCCAGGCTTTCAGCATTGTGCCTGCACTGAATAAAAGCAAGCAGCTCCAGCTTCTCAGGGCTGAACTTTGGCCACTAGAGCCAGGCAGTCCCCTAGCTGCTCTTATACTGCATACCTGTGTCTGAGTACTCATTTCATCCGTTGGTTGGCTAGGGTCTGTGGGACAGACTGGCACTAGGCATCACTCTCCTTTTGCTCTCTATGGTCCTCTCAGCCTTGTCTTTACTTAACCATCAGGATCTAGGTCCTTCAGATGGGTCTCAAGGCTCCCTAGGTACTAGGTTACACCACTAGCTATTTCTGGAAAGAAAACAGATTCTTATTCTTTATTACTGGAGGGATTTTAGATCCTTTAAATTTTTCAGAGAGGACAAAGCCACCTTTCTTTTTCTAATACTGTCAGCTATTCATAACATAACTGAAACACATTATTTTATTTTTTTTTCTCTGCCTCTTTGTGATTTTTTCCTAAGGATACCACACCCTTTCAAGAATCAAGAAAAAGACAAAGGATAGAAGAGGTGAACTAGAAGGACAGTTTCACGATGCAACAGAAAATTTCATGGATGTCTCACCATATCTCTTGATTACTCACTATATTTTGAAAAGCTTCCTAATAGTACCAACAACATAAATCATGAAAACAACTGTCTCGCAATATGCTTCTTCAAGAAGTTTGCAATCTAATAAGAAGGATCTAGCATGATGTAGGTAAAAATAGTAAGGTAATTAAATACATTGTGTAACAAAATGAGGATAAAAGCATCTTGAGACTCTAAGATCACAATGGTTGTCATAAACATTCTTTGACTTATATGGGAACAATATTCCATATAAGTCCCATATATTTCCATATATTTCCCAGCTCCTCAACTAGATATCAGAAGTTTCTCAAGAGCAACAAACATCCCTTTTCTATTATCCTTCCTCACCACCTAGTACTGTCTCCCACATAAAAGATAGAGTGAATCTGTGTCGATCAATCAAAACATGCCACTGCAGTATACTGATTCCACTGTGAGATGGGGAAGGTCAATGGGATTTTTGCTCCTCAGTTATTTTGTATTGAAAGGACATTCATGGCTCAGGTTCAAATTTCAAGCTACTGCTACCCAAATAGAGCCAAAATTAAAAGCTCAAAACCCCACATGACGAATAACTACTGACATGTACTTCATAAAATTGTATCTGTGTCTTAACAGAAATTTCTATCAGAAGCTAAATTAGACATACAAAATTCTATGAACACTGGATACATCATGCGTATGTGGAGCTAAGTGGTAAGGGAAGACAG
>NW_026661051.1:869-2878 GCF_009828535.3 Hylobates moloch | reverse complement strand
AATCAAAAGTATGGTTCAACTCTGTTAGTGGAATGCACAGATCAGGACATGTTTCCCAGAGTGCTTCTGTGTAGTTCTTATTTGAAGATATTCCTTTTTCTACCAAAGTCCACTTAGTGCTCAGAATATCAGCTTGCAGTTTCTACAGATAGAGAGTTTCAGAGATTCTCAATCAAAAGTAAGGTTCAACTCTGTCAGTTGAATGCACAGAACAGAAAGAAGTTTGGCAGAATTATTCTGTGTAGTTTTTATTTCAAGATACACCTTTTTCCACTATAGGCCCCTTAGCGCTCCGAATGTTCCCTTCCAGTTTCTACAGAAAGAGTGTTTCAAAACTGCTCAATCAAAAGTAAGGTTCACCTCGGCTAGGTGAATGCACAGATCAGAAAGTAGTTTCGCAGAATGCTTCTGTGTAGTTTTTAATTTAAGATATTCCTTTTTACACTATAGGCCCCTTAGCGCTCCGACTCTCCACTTGCACTTTTTACAGAAAGAGTGTTTCAAAACTCCTCAATCAAAAGTAAGGTTTAACTCTGCTAGTTGAATGCACAGATCAGAAAGAAGTTTCACAGAATGCTACTGTGCAGTTTTTCTTTGAAGATATACCTCTTTCCACTATAGTCCCCTTAGAGATCCGAATCTCCGCTTGCAGATTCTACAGAAAGAGTTTTTCAGAACTTAACAATCAACAGTAAGGTTCAACTCTGTCAGTTGAATGCACAGAACAGAAAGAAGTTTGAAGAATAATTCTGTGTAGTTTCTATTTCAAGATATACCTTTTTCCACTGTATGCCCCTTAGAGCTCCGAATGTCCCCTTGCAGTTTCTACAGAAAGAGTGTTTCAAAACTCCTCAATCAAAAGTAAGGTTCATCTCTGTTAGTTGAATGCACAGATGAGAAACAAGTTTCGCAGAATGCTTCTGTGTAGTTTTTATTTGAAGATATTCCTTTTTCCACAAAAGGTCCCTCAGTTCTCCAAATGTCCGCTTGCAGTTTCTACAGAAAGCGAGTTTCAGAACTTCTCAATCAAAAGTAAGTTTCAACTCTGTTGTTGGAAAGCACAGAACAGAAAGAAGTCTGGCAGAATGCTTCTGTGTAGCGTTTATTTGAAGATATTCCTTTTTCCAATATAATCCCCTTAGTGCTCTGAATATGCCCTTGCAGTTTCTACAGAAAGAGGGTTTCACATCTTCTCAATCAAAAGTAAGGTTAAACTCTGCTAGCTGAATGCAAAGATCAGAAAGAAGTATCGCTGAATGTTCTGTGTTGTTTTTATTTGAAGATGTTACTTTTTCCACTACAGCCCCCTTAGTGCTCCTTATGTCCGCTTGCAGTTTCCACAGAAAGAGTGTATCAGAACTTCTCAATGAACAGTAGGTTTGAACTCTGTTAGTTGAATGCACAGAACCGAAAGAAGTTTGGCAGAACGATTCTGTGTAGCTGTTATTTGAAGATATTCGTTTTTCCACTATAAGCCCCTTAGTGCTCCAAATGTCCACTTGCAGTTTTTACAGAAAGAGTGTTTCAAAACTCCTCAATCAAAAGTAAGGTTCACCTCTGTTAGGTGAATGCACAGATCAGAAAGAAGTTTCGCAGAATGCTTCTCTGTAGTTTTAATTTGAAGATATTCCTTTTTCCATTATAGGCCCCTTAGTGCTCCGAATGTCTGCTTTCAGTATCTACAGAGTGTTTGAGAACTTCTCAATCAACAGAAAGGTTCAACTCTGTTTGTTGAATGCACAGAACAGAAAGAGGTTTATCAGAATGATTCTGTGTAATTTTTATTTGAAGATATTCCTTTTTCCACTATAGGCCACTTAACGCCCGGAATGTCCGCTTGTAATTTTTCCAGAAAGAATGTTTCAGAACTTCTCAATCAACAGTAAGGTTCAACTCTGTTAGTTGAATGCACAGAACAGAAAGAATTGGCCGGGCGCGGTGGCTCACGCTTGTAATCCCAGCACATTGAAAGGCCGATGCGGGCGGATCACGAGGTCAGGAGATCGAGA
>NW_026661051.1:0-859 GCF_009828535.3 Hylobates moloch | reverse complement strand
AGAGGGTTTCACATCTTCTCAATCAAAAGTAAGGTTAAACTCTGCTAGCTGAATGCAAAGATCAGAAAGAAGTATCGCTGAATGTTCTGTGTTGTTTTTATTTGAAGATGTTACTTTTTCCACTATAGCCCCCTTAGTGCTCCTTATGTCCGCTTGCAGTTTCCACAGTAAGAGTGTATCAGAACTTCTCAATGAACAGTAGGTTTGAACTCTGTTAGTTGAATGCACAGAACCGAAAGAAGTTTGGCAGAATGATTCTGTGTAGCTGTTATTTGAAGATATTCATTTTTCCACTATAAGCCCCTTAGTGCTCCAAATGTCCACTTGCAGTTTTTACAGAAAGAGTGTTTCAAAACTCCTCAATCAAAAGTAAGGTTCACCTCTGTTAGGTGAATGCACAGATCAGAAAGAAGTTTCGCAGAATGCTTCTCTGTAGTTTTAATTTGAAGATATTCCTTTTTCCATTATAGGCCCCTTAGTGCTCCGAATGTCTGCTTTCAGTATCTACAGAGTGTTTGAGAACTTCTCAATCAACAGAAAGGTTCAACTCTGTTTGTTGAATGCACAGAACAGAAAGAGGTTTATCAGAATGATTCTGTGTAATTTTTATTTGAAGATATTCCCTTTTCCACTATAGGCCACTTAACGCCCGGAATGTCCGCTTGCAATTTTTCCAGAAAGAATGTTTCAGAACTTCTCAATCAACAGTAAGGTTCAACTCTGTTAGTTGAATGCACAGAACAGAAAGAATTGGCCGGGCGCGGTGGCTCACGCTTGTAATCCCAGCACATTGAAAGGCCGATGCGGGCGGATCACGAGGTCAGGAGATCGAGACCACGGTGAAACCCCGTCTCTACTA
>NW_026661050.1:0-2878 GCF_009828535.3 Hylobates moloch | reverse complement strand
CTTTTCTATTTTTAGTAGAGACAAGGTTTTGTCATGTTGGCCAGGCTGGTCTCGAACTCCTGACCTCAAGTGATCTGCCTGCCTTAGCCTCCCAAAGTGCTGAGATTATAGGCGTTGAGCCTGGCCACACTGTTATTAAACCAGATGCCATGTATTTACTGTCACAATTCATGTCAGTCAAGGACTCACTGTGTTGGGTTCAGCAAGAATCAACTTAAAATTATGTATTAAGATATTTTACAGGCCAGATGCTGTGACTCACACCTCTAATCCTAGCCCTTTTGGAGGCCAAGCCTACCTCACTTGACCCAGGAATTTGAGACCAACCTGGCAAAAATAGTGAGACCCCATCTCTACAAAAATTAAAAAGAATTTACCTTGGCACAGTGGTGCATGTCTGTGGTCCAGCTACCCAAGGGGCTGAGGCAGGAGGATCACTTGGACCCGGGAGATTGACATTGCAATAAGCTGTGATCATGCAACTGCACTCCAGCCTGGGCAACAGAGCAGGACCCTGTCTGAAAAAAACAAAAAAAGATATGGTGGTCCCACACCTTTGGGATCAGAATTTTGCTGCAACAAGATACCTAGATGATGGGAGCTTTAAACACCACTGATTTAAGCTCTTTGTCTTCTCCTTAGTAAAGTTCTTATTCTTGACTTCAAATATCACCTGTACAGAGATACCGAGATAATTCCCAGATTGATCTTCCCCAATACTTTATAAGACTGTATTTGTACTATTATTATAGAAAACTATTGCAATTTTCTATTGTTTTTCTTTTTGAAACAGGATCTCTCGCTCTCTCTCTCTCTCTCTCCCCTCTCCCCTCTCCCTTTCCTTCTCTCTCATCTCATTCCATCTCTCTTACCAAATGCCTTGTGGGTGGGCCATCTTGTAAGCAGATCCTGCAGCCCCAATTAAGGCTTTAGCTGACATCAGCCAATGCTGAAGTATTAACCACAATCTCATAAGAGATCCTGAGTCATAATCACTCAGTTAAGTTGCTCCCAAATTCCTAGCTTTATAAACTATGTGAAAATAAATATTTGTTGTTGTAAGGTGCAAGGGAGTGACTTGTTATGTAGCAATAGATAATAAATGCACCAGGAATTAGATCCAAAGATCTCAACCCAGAAGCCGGTGCTTTTTTGTTTAACACTACTACCTTTTCTATGACTTCTTATGCAAAATCAAAATATTTTTACCTTCTCAACTGACATTCTCCTAACCATCAGTTCAACTTCTGGCAATTATGTCACCTTATTCTGTGCCTAATAAAGGAGTTCTTGCATTCTTGAAACACTAGTCTCGCCTTCTGGATAATCAGGACCTTGAGAACACGGGATAGAGCAGTTTTTGTCATCCTAGCATCCCCAGGATCAAATGTACTGTTTAGTAAATAATAAGCACTGGGTACATATTTTTGGATGAATGAATGAATGAATGATGGCAAAAATACATGACACAATTAGACTACCATGGAGCTTTGTTCTCATTTCATGCTAACACAAAAGGAAATAAATTCCATATCTAAGAAAGAAGAGAATATGTTAGAGTTGAAATATTGATTGATCCGAGCTTCCCAAATAAATCTGTTATATTCAGAAAATACTTTGAAGAATAGACAGTGTGACTGTTTTTCAACAACAGGTAAAATTTTCTATGACATACAAAATAAGAATAGTTTTCTAATCTAAAGTGTCTTGTTCCATTCCCCCTGCATTCTTTCACTTCCTGTTCTAGGCCCAGTGAAGATTTTGAGCAGCAGACCCTCAGGCAGGAGTGGTCTGGCCCACTGATGATCTCAACTCACCCCATCCCACCCCCAGCTGCAGAGAGCAGCTGTGAGCCCTGGGTTAAGGGAGTATTTTTCTTGGCAAGTTATTTATTATGCTCACATGAGCCATAAATCAACATGCAGCCCTTAGTTGCAATGCTTTACACTTTGCAGGAGATGCCTAAACACCCAGATTTTTATTTCACGGCCAGGAAAAAAAGAAGAATAATGTGTGAGAGAAACAAAATGCAGAAGCACCTATCAGACATGACTGAAATAAGAATCCCAAGAAACACAAAATGTTACTACAGTGATGCAGATTTGATCACAAACCAAAAATTTCTCTAGTGACCACTAAAACAGGACACAACATCATGTGTACATTTCTCATAGAATTCATCCTCTTTTGGCATTTTACCATCTCATCCTCTGCTGCCCACCAACTTTCTGTGATGACGGAAATATTCTGTGCTGCCTAACAGAGTAGCAACTCTCCGCTTGTGATCAGTAAGCACTTGAAATGCTAGCATGACTAAAAATTGAATGTTTTTAATAATTTAATTATTAATAAATTATTAATTACTATATTGTTTCTAGTTAAATTTAGATAGCTACCTGTGACTAGAAGATATTGCATTGAAATGAAACATTTCCCACTGAGTTCTGGGCACATTCAAATGGTTGGAGTAATTTAGATTGGAGACAGGCTCGGTATTATGACAGGTCTCAGAGGATGCATATTAAGGAGCAGCAGTCACGCTAGGCATGGCTCCAGGAAGACAAGTAAAGTATGATCCACCCTTAAATAGCTGAGAGTCCTGTTGGAAAGACAGATGCACACACAAATGTTGAAGAAAATGTGTGTTCTAACACATTTCTCTAAATATTTTAGCCACTTCAAGCCAATTTAGTTTATATGAGGTGATGTTAAACATGAAAGTAACATTTACCTTTGAATCAATACCACTAACAAAATACAATGAGAAGAGTCATGCAAGAATAAAACTGACACATAATTTGTTTCTCCCCTCCTAAGTATTGTGCTACCATGGATAGGGGTGCAGAATTCTTTTTCTTAAAAAAAAAAGACCCCCGTC
>NW_026661049.1:0-2880 GCF_009828535.3 Hylobates moloch | reverse complement strand
TGATCTCTCAGCAGAAACTCTACAAGCCAGAAGAGAGTGGGGGCCGATATTCAACATTCTTAAAGAAAAGAATTTTCAACCCAGAATTTCACATCCAGCCAAACTAAGCTTCATAAGTGAAGGAGAAATAAAATACTTTACAGACAAGTGAATGCTGAGTGATTTTGTCACCACCAGGCCTGCCCTAAAAGAGCTCCTGAAGGAAGCACTAAACATGGAAAGGAACAACTGGTACCAGCCACTGCAAAAACATGCCAAATTGTAAAGACCATCGAGGCTAGAAAGAAACTGCATCAACTAACGAGCAAAATAACCAGCTAACATCATAATGACAGGATCAAATTCACACATAACAATATTAACTTTAAATGTAAATGGGCTAAATGCTCCAATTAAAAGACACAGACCGGCAAACTGGATAAGGAGTCAAGACCCATCAGTGTGCTGTATTCAGGAAACCCATCTCACGTGCAGAGACACACATAGACTCAAAATAAAGGGATGGAGGAAGATCTATCAAGCAAATGGAAAACAAAAAAAGGCAGGGGTTGCAATCCTAATCTCTGATAAAATAGACTTTAAACCAACAAAGATCAAAAGAGACAAAGAAGGCCATTACATAATGGTAAAGGGATCAATTCAACAAGAAGAGCTAACTATCCTAAATATATATGCACCCAACACAGGAGCACCTAGATTCATAAAGCAAGTCCCGAGTGACCTACAAAGGGACTTAAACTCCCACACAATAATAATGGGAGATTTTAACACCCCACTGTCAACATTAGACAGATCAACGAGACAGAAAGTTAACAAAGACATCCAGGAATTGAACTCAGCTCTGCACAGAGTGGACCTAATAGACATCTACAGAACTCTCCACCCCAAATCAACAGAATATACATTTTTTTCAGCACCACACCACACCCATTCCAAAATTGACCACATAGTTGGAAGTAAAGCTCTCCTCAGCAAATGTAAAAGAACAGAAATTATAACAAACTGTCTCTCAGACCACAGTGCAATCAAACTAGAACTCAGGATTAAGAACCTCACTCAAAGCCGCTCAACTACATGGAAACTGAACAACCTACTCCTGAATGACTATTGGGTACATAATGAAATGAAGGCAGAAATAAAGATGTTCTTTGAAACCAACGAGAACAAAGACACAACATACCAGAATCTCTGGGACACATTCAAAGCAGTGTGTAGAGGGAAATTTATAGCACTAAATGCTCACAAGAGAAAGCAGGAAAGATCCAAAATTGACACCCTAACATCACAATTAAAAGAACTAGAAAAGCAAGAGCAAACACATTCAAAAGCTAGCAGAAGGCTAGAAATAACTAAAATCAGAGCAGAACTGAAGGAAATAGAGACACAAAAAACCCTTCAAAAAATTAATGAATCCAGGAGCTGGTTTTTTGAAAAGATGAACAAAATTGATAGACCGCTAGCAAGACTAATAAAGAAGAAAAGAGAGAAGAATCAAATATATGCAATAAAAAATGAAAAAGGGGATATCACCACTGATCCCACAGAAATACAATCTACCATCAGAGAATACTACAAACACCTCTACGCAAATAAACTAGAAAATCTAGAAGAAATGGATAAATTCCTCGACAAATACACCCTCCCAAGACTAAACCAGGAAGAAGTTGAATCTCTGAATAGACCAATAACAGGCTCTGAAATTGTGGCAATAATCAATAGCTTACCAACCAAAAAGAGTCCAGGACCTGATGGATTCACAGCTGAATTCTACCAGAGGTACAAGGAGGAACTGGTACCATTCCTTCTGAAACTATTCCAATCGATAGAAAAAGAGGGAATCCTCCCTAACACATTTTATGAAGCCAGCATCGTCCTGATACCAAAGGCTGGCAGAGACATAACCAAAAAAGAGAATTTCAGACCAATATCCTTGAGGAACATTGATGCAAAAATCCTCAATAAAATACTGGCAAACCGAATCCAGCAGCACATCAAAAAGCTTATACACCATGATCAAGTGGGCTTCATCCCTGGGATGCAAGGCTGGTTCAACACATACAAATCAATAAATGTAATCCATCATATAAACAGAACCAAAGACAAAAACCACATGATTATCTCAATAGACGCAGAAAAGGACTTTGACAAAATTCAACAACCCTTCATGCTAAAAACTCTCAATAAATTAGGCATTGATGGGACGTATCTCAAAATAATAAGAGCTGTCTATGACAAACCCACAGCCAATATCATACTGAATGGGCAAAAACTGGAAGCATTCCCTTTGAAAACTGGCACAAGACAGGGATGCCCTCTCTCACCACTCCTATTCAACATAGTGCCGGAAGTTCTGGCCAGGGCAATCAGGCAGGAGAAGGAAATAAAGGGTATTCAATTAGGAAAAGAGGAAGTCAAATTGTCCCTGTTTGCAGATGACATGATTGTATATCTAGAAAACCCCATCGTCTCAGCCCAAAATCTCCTTAAGCTGATTAGCAACTTCAGCAAAGTCTCAGGATACAAAATCAATGTACAAAAATCACAAGCATTCTTGTACACCAATCACAGACAGAGAGCCAAATCACGAGTGAACTCCCATTCACAATTGCTTCAAACAAAATAAAATACATAGGAATCCAACTTACAAGGGATGTGAAGAACCTCTTCAAGGAGAACTACAAACCACTGCTCAATGAAATAAAAGAGGATACTAACAAATGGAAGAACATTCCATGCTCATGGGTTGGAAGAATCAATATCGTGAAAATGGCCATACTGCCCAAGGTAATTTATAGATTCAATGCCATCCCCATCAAGCTACCAATGACTTTCTTCACAGAATTGGAAAAAACTACTTTAAAGTTCATATGGAACCAAAAA
>NW_026661048.1:0-2881 GCF_009828535.3 Hylobates moloch | reverse complement strand
AAGGAAGTTTCGCAGAATGCTTCTATGTAGTTTTTATTTGAAGATATTCCCTTTTCCACAAAAGGCCCCTTAGTTCTCCGAATGTCCGCTTACATTTTCTACAGAAAGTGAGTTTCAGAACTTCTCAATCAAAAGTAAGTTTCAACTCTGTTGTTGGAATGCACAGAACAGAAAGTAGTTTGGCAGAATGCTTCTGTGTAGCGTTTATTTGAAGATATTCCTTTTTCCACAATAGACCCCTTAGCGCTCCGACTGTCCCCGTGCAGTTTCTACAGAAAGAGTGTTTCAAATCTCATCTATCAAAAGTAAGGTTCATCTCTGTTAGTTGAATGCACAGATGAGAAAGAAGTTCCCCAGAATGCTTCTGTGTAGTTTTTATTTGAAGGTATTCCTTTTTCCACAAAAGGCCCCTTAGTTCTCCGAATGTCCTCTTGCAGTTTCTACAGAAAGCGATTTTCAGAACTTCTCAATCAAAAGTAAGTTTCAACTCTGTTGTTGGAATGCACAGAAGAGAAAGAAGATTGGCATAATGCTTCTGTGTAGCGTTTATTTGAAGCTATTCCTTTTTCCAATATAATCCCCTTAGTGCTCTGAATATGCCTTTGCAGTTTCTACAGAAAGAGAGTTTCACAACTTCTCAATCAAAAGTAAGGTTCAACTCTGCTAGCTGAATGCAAAGATAAGAAAGAAGTTTGGCAGAATGCTTCTGCGTTCTTTTTATTTGAAGATGTTACTTTTTCCACTATAGCCCACTTTGCGCTCCTTATGTCTGCTTGCAGTTTCCACAGAAAGAGTGTATCAGTACTTCTCAATCAACAGTAGGTTTGAACTGTGTTAGTTGAATGCACAGAACCGAAAGAAGTTTGGCAGAATGATTCTGTGTAGCTGTTATTTGAAGATATTCCTTTTTAAATTATGAGCCCCTTAGTGCTCCGAATGTCCACTTGCAGTTCATACAGAAAGAGTGTTTCAAAACTCCTCAATCAAAAGTAAGTTTCACCTCTGCTAGGTGAATGCACAGATCAGAAAGAAGTTTCGCAGAATGCTTCTCTGTACTTTTAATTTGAAGATTTTCCTTTTTCCACGATTGGCCCCTTAGTGCTCCGACTGTCCGCTTTCAGTTTCTACAGAAAGAGTGTTGGAGAACTTCTCAATCAACAGTAAGGTTCAACTCTGTTTGTTGAATGCACAGAACAGAAAGAAGTTTGGCAGAATGATTCTGTGTAATTTTTATTTGTAGATATTCCTTTTTCCACTATAGGCCACTTAACGCCCGGAATGTCCGCTTGCAGTTTCTACAGAAAGATTGTTTCAAAACTCCTCAATCAAAAGTAAGGTTCATCTCTGTTAGTTGTATGCACAGATGAGAAAGAAGTTTCGCAAAATGCTTCTGTGTAGTTTTAATTTGAAGATATTCCTTTTTCCACTATAGGCCCCTTAGTGCTCCGAATGTCCGCTGGCAGTTTCCACAGAAAGAGTGTTTCAGAACTTCTCAATCAAAAGTAAGGTTCAACTCCGTTAGTTGAATGCACAGAACAGAAAGAAGTTTGGCAGAATGATTCTGTGTAGTTGTTATTTGAAGATATTCCTTTTACCATTATAGGCACCTTAGTGCTCCGAATATCCGCTTCCAGTTTCTACAGAAAGAGTGTTTCAGAACTTCTCAATCAACCGTAAGGTTCAACTCTTTTAGTTCAATGCACAGAAGAGAAAGCAGTTTGGCAGAATGATTCTGTGTAGTTTTTATTTGAATATATTCCTTTTTCCACTATAGGCCCCTTAGCGCTCCGAATGTCCCCTTGCAGTTTCTATAGAAAGTGTGTTTCATAACTCGTCAATCAAAAGTACAGTTCAACTCTGTTAGTGGAATGCACAGATCAGAAAAAGTTTCGTAGAGTGCTTCTGTGTAGTTCTTATTTGAAGATATTCCTTTTTCCACCATAGGCCACATAGCGCTCGGAATATCAGCTTGCAGTTTCAACAGATAGAGAGTTTCAGAGCTTCTCAATCAAAAGTAAGGTTCAACTCTGTCAGTTGAATGCACAGAACAGAAAGAAGTTTGGCAGAATTATTCTGTGTAGTTTTTATTTCAAGATATACCTTTTTCTACTGTTGGCCCCTTAGCACTCCGTATGTCCCCTTGCAGTTCCTACAGAAAGAGTGTTCCAAAACTCCTCAATCAAAAGTAAGGTTCACCTCTGCTAGGTGAATGCACAGATCAGAAAGAAGTTTCGCAGAATGCTTCTCTGTAGTTTTAATTTGAAGATATTCCTTTTTACACTCTAGGGCCCTTAGCGCTCAGAATGTCCCCTTGCAGTTTCTACAGAAAGAGTGTTTCAGAACTGCTCAATAAAAAGTAAGGTTCAACCCAGTGATTTGAATGCATAGAAGAGAAAGAAGTTTCACAGAATGATTCTGTGTAGTTTTTATGTGAAGACATTTCTCTTTCCACTATAGGCCCCTTAGCCCTCAGAATGTCCACTTGCAGTTTCCACAGAAAGAGGGATTCAGAACTTCTCAAACAAAAGTAAAGTTCAATTCTGTTATTTGAATGCACGGAACAGAAACCAGTTTCACAGAATGCTTCTGTGTTATTTTTATTTGAAGATATTCCTTTTTCCACTATATGTCCCTTTCGTTCGGCGTGTCCACTTGTAGTTTCTACAGAAAGTGTGTTTCAGAACCGCTCAATCAAAAGTACGGTTCAACTCTGTTCGTTGAATTCACAGAACAGAAAGAAGTTTCACAGAATGCTTCTGTGTAGTTCTTATTTGAAGAAAGTCCTTTTTCCACTATAGGCCCGTTAGGGCTCCGAATGTAAACTTGCAGTTTCCACAGAAAGAGTGTTTCAGAACTGCTCAATCAAAAGTAAGGTTCAACT
>NW_026661047.1:0-2881 GCF_009828535.3 Hylobates moloch | reverse complement strand
AAGGAAGTTTCGCAGAATGCTTCTATGTAGTTTTTATTTGAAGATATGCCCTTTTCCACAAAAGGCCCCTTAGTTCTCCGAATGTCCGCTTACATTTTCTACAGAAAGTGAGTTTCAGAACTTCTCAATCAAAAGTAAGTTTCAACTCTGTTGTTGGAATGCACAGAACAGAAAGTAGTTTGGCAGAATGCTTCTGTGTAGCGTTTATTTGAAGATATTCCTTTTTCCACAATAGACCCCTTAGCGCTCCGACTGTCCCCGTGCAGTTTCTACAGAAAGAGTGTTTCAAATCTCATCTATCAAAAGTAAGGTTCATCTCTGTTAGTTGAATGCACAGATGAGAAAGAAGTTCCCCAGAATGCTTCTGTGTAGTTTTTATTTGAAGGTATTCCTTTTTCCACAAAAGGCCCCTTAGTTCTCCGAATGTCCTCTTGCAGTTTCTACAGAAAGCGATTTTCAGAACTTCTCAATCAAAACTAAGTTTCAACTCTGTTGTTGGAATGCACAGAAGAGAAAGAAGATTGGCATAATGCTTCTGTGTAGGGTTTATTTGAAGCTATTCCTTTTTCCAATATAATCCCCTTAGTGCTCTGAATATGCCCTTGCAGTTTCTACAGAAAGAGAGTTTCACAACTTCTCAATCAAAAGTAAGGTTCAACTCTGCTAGCTGAATGCAAAGATAAGAAAGAAGTTTGGCAGAATGCTTCTGCGTTCTTTTTATTTGAAGATGTTACTTTTTCCACTATAGCCCACTTAGCGCTCCTTATGTCCGCTTGCAGTTTCCACAGAAAGAGTGTATCAGAACTTCTCAATCAACAGTAGGTTTGAACTGTGTTAGTTGAATGCACAGAACCGAAAGAAGTTTGGCAGAATGATTCTGTGTAGCTGTTATTTGAAGATATTCCTTTTTAAATTATGAGCCCCTTAGTGCTCCGAATGTCCACTTGCAGTTCATACAGAAAGAGTGTTTCAAAACTCCTCAATCAAAAGTAAGTTTCACCTCTGCTAGGTGAATGCACAGATCAGAAAGAAGTTTCGCAGAATGCTTCTCTGTACTTTTAATTTGAAGATTTTCCTTTTTCCACGATTGGCCCCTTAGTGCTCCGACTGTCCGCTTTCAGTTTCTACAGAAAGAGTGTTGGAGAACTTCTCAATCAACAGTAAGGTTCAACTCTGTTTGTTGAATGCACAGAACAGAAAGAAGTTTGGCAGAATGATTCTGTGTAATTTTTATTTGTAGATATTCCTTTTTCCACTATAGGCCACTTAACGCCCGGAATGTCCGCTTGCAGTTTCTACAGAAAGATTGTTTCAAAACTCCTCAATCAAAAGTAAGGTTCATCTCTGTTAGTTGTATGCACAGATGAGAAAGAAGTTTCGCAGAATGCTTCTGTGTAGTTTTAATTTGAAGATATTCCTTTTTCCACTATAGGCCCCTTAGTGCTCCGAATGTCCGCTGGCAGTTTCCACAGAAAGAGTGTTTCAGAACTTCTCAATCAAAAGTAAGGTTCAACTCCGTTAGTTGAATGCACAGAACAGAAAGAAGTTTGGCAGAATGATTCTGTGTAGTTGTTATTTGAAGATATTCCTTTTACCATTATAGGCACCTTAGTGCTCCGAATATCCGCTTCCAGTTTCTACAGAAAGAGTGTTTCAGAACTTCTCAATCAACCGTAAGGTTCAACTCTTTTAGTTCAATGCACAGAAGAGAAAGCAGTTTGGCAGAATGATTCTGTGTAGTTTTTATTTGAATATATTCCTTTTTCCACTATAGGCCCCTTAGCGCTCCGAATGTCCCCTTGCAGTTTCTATAGAAAGTGTGTTTCATAACTCGTCAATCAAAAGTACAGTTCAACTCTGTTAGTGGAATGCACAGATCAGAAAAAGTTTCATAGAGTGCTTCTGTGTAGTTGTTATTTGAAGATATTCCTTTTTCCACCATAGGCCACATAGCGCTCGGAATATCAGCTTGCAGTTTCAACAGATAGAGAGTTTCAGAGCTTCTCAATCAAAAGTAAGGTTCAACTCTGTCAGTTGAATGCACAGAACAGAAAGAAGTTTGGCAGAATTATTCTGTGTAGTTTTTATTTCAAGATATACCTTTTTCCACTGTTGGCCCCTTAGCACTCCGTATGTCCCCTTGCAGTTCCTACAGAAAGAGTGTTCCAAAACTCCTCAATCAAAAGTAAGGTTCACCTCTGCAAGGTGAATGCACAGATCAGAAAGAAGTTTCGCAGAATGCTTCTCTGTAGTTTTAATTTGAAGATATTCCTTTTTACACTCTAGGGCCCTTAGCGCTCAGAATGTCCCCTTGCAGTTTCTACAGAAAGAGTGTTTCAGAACTGCTCAATAAAAAGTAAGGTTCAACCCAGTGATTTGAATGCACAGAAGAGAAAGAAGTTTCACAGAATGATTCTGTGTAGTTTTTATGTGAAGACATTTCTCTTTCCACTATAGGCCCCTTAGCCCTCAGAATGTCCACTTGCAGTTTCCACAGAAAGAGGGATTCAGAACTTCTCAAACAAAAGTAAAGTTCAATTCTGTTATTTGAATGCACGGAACAGAAACAAGTTTCACAGAATGCTTCTGTGTTATTTTTATTTGAAGGTATTCCTTTTTCCACTATATGTCCCTTTCGTTCGGCGTGTCCACTTGTAGTTTCTACAGAAAGTGTGTTTCAGAACCGCTCAATCAAAAGTACGGTTCAACTCTGTTCGTTGAATTCACAGAACAGAAAGAAGTTTCACAGAATGCTTCTGTGTAGTTCTTATTTGAAGAAAGTCCTTTTTCCACTATAGGCCCGTTAGGGCTCCGAATGTAAACTTGCAGTTTCCACAGAAAGAGTGTTTCAGAACTGCTCAATCAAAAGTAAGGTTCAACT
>NW_026661046.1:0-2882 GCF_009828535.3 Hylobates moloch | reverse complement strand
TGGAGTGGAGTGGAGTGAAGTGGAGTGGAATGGAGTGGAATGGAATGGGATGGAATGGAGTGGAGTGGTGTTGTCTAGAGTAGAGTGTAGTGGAATGGAGTGTAGAGGAATGGAGTAGGGTGGAGTGCAGTGGAATCGAGTGGAATGGAATAGAATGGTGAAATGTGAGCTGAGATTATACCACTGCACTCCACACTGGGTGTACGAGTGAGATCCTGTCGAAAGAAAGAATAGAATGGAAAGGAGGGGAGCTGAATGGAATGAAATGGAATGGAGTGGAGTGGAGTGGAGTGGAGTGGAGTGGAGTGGAATGGGGTGAAATGGAGTGGTGTGCAGTGGAGTGGAATGCAATGGAATGGCGTGTAGGGGAGTGGAGAGGAATAGAGTGGATTGGAATGGGAAGGAATGGAATTGAATGGAGTTGAGAGGAATGGAGTGGAGTGGCATGGATTGAACTGTGTTGGAGTGGAATGGAATGGAATGCATTGGAATGGAATGGAATGGAATGGAATGGAATGGAATGGAATGGAATGGAATGGAATGGAACGGAATAGAAAGTTGAAATGAAACGTGAGCTGAGATTGTGCCACTGCTTTCCAGTCCGGGTGACACAGTGAGATCTTCTCAAAAGAACGGAATGGAAAGGAAGGGAGTGGAATGGAAGAGAATGGAATGGAGTGGAGTAGAGTTGTGTGGAAAGGAGCAGTGTGTAGTGGAGTAGAGTGGAATGGAAAGAAAGGGAATTGGATAGAAGGGAATAGGGAAGAATTAAGTGGACTGGAGTGGAGGAGAATAGAGTGGGGTTTAATGGAATGGCATAGACTGCAGTGGAGTGGAGTGGTGTAGAGTAGAGTGGTGTATAATGGAGAGGTTTGGAATGGAGTACAGTGGAGTGGAGTGGAGTGTAATGGAGTTGAATGGAATGCGAGGGAATGTGATGGAGGGGAGTGGATTGGAGGGGAGTGGAGTGGAGTGGAATGGAATGGAATGGAATGGAATGGAATGGAATGGAATGGAATGGAATGGAATGGTGAAATAAAATGTGAGCTCAGATTATGCCACTGCACTCCAGCCTGGGTGACAGAGTGTGATCCTGCTGAAAGAAAGGAATGAAATGCAAGGGAGTGGAATGGAATGGAATGGAATGGAATGGAATGGAATGGAATGGAATGGAACGGAATGGAATGGAATGGATTAGAGTGGAGTGGAGTGGAATGCAATGGGAAGGAATGGAATGGAGTAGAGTGGAATGGAATGGACTGGTGAAATGTGAGCTGAGATTATACCACTGCACTCCACACTGGGTGTCCAAGGGAGATCCGAGCGGAGTGTAGTGGAATGGAGTGGAAGGGAATGTCAGGGAATGGTGAAATGATATGAGAGCTGAGATTGTGGCACTGCACTGTCGCCAGAGTGACAGAGGGAGATCCAGTCAAAAGAAAGGAATTGAAAGGAATGGAGTGTAATGGAACGCAATGGGATGGAATGGAATGGAATGGAGTGTTGTGGAGTGGAGTGGAGTGGAATGGAGTTGAATGGAATTGGATGGAATACAATGGAGTGGAGTTAAGTGGAGTGGTGTGGAGTGGAGTGGAATGGAGTGGAATGGAATGGGATGGAAAGAGTTTGAATGCAGTGGATTTGGGTGGAGTGGAGTGGAGTGAAATAGAGTAAAATGTCATGTAATGGAATAGATTGGGATGGAATGGGGTGGAGTGGATTGGAGAGGAATGGAGTGGATTTAAGTGGAATGAAGTGTAATAGAATGGAATGCAGTGTAACGGAGTGGAGTGGAATTTAATGGAATAGTATGCAATGGAATGGTAAGGAATGGTATGGAATGGAATGGAATGGAATGGAATGGAATGCAATGCAATGCAATGGAATGCAATGGAATGTTGAAATGTGAGTTGGGATTGTGACAGTGCACAACAGCCTGGGAGACAGGGAGGGATCGTCTCAAAGAAAACGAATGAAACGGAATACTGTGGAATGGAATGGAAAGGAATGGATTAGAATGGAATGGAGTGCATTGGAGTGCAATGGACCTGAATGGAGTGGAGTGGAGTGGATCCGGGTGGGGTGGAGTTGAGTGGAATGGAATGGGATGGATTGGAAAGGATCACAATGGAGTGTAGTAGAGTGGAGGGGACTGGAGTGGTATGGAGAGGAATGGAATGGAATGGAGTGGAGGGGAGTGGTCTAGAGGACAGTGTAGTGGAATGGAGTGGAGTGGAATGGAGTGGAGTGGAGTGGAATCGAATAAAATGGAATGGAATGGAACAGAATGGCATGGAATGGAATGGAATGGAATGGAATTGAATGGAATGGAATGGAATGTTGAAATATGAGCGGAGATTGTGCAACTGCACTCCAACCTGGGTGACCTATTGAGATGATCTCGGAAGAAGGAATGGAACTGAAAGGAGTGGAATGCAATGGAATGGAGTGGAGAAGAGTGGAGTAGAACGGAGTGGAATGGAGTGGAGTGGAGTGGAATGCAATGGAATGGAATGGAGTGGAGTAGAGAGGAATGGAGTGGATTGGAATGGTAAGGAATAGAATGGAATGGAGTTGAGTTGAATGAAGTTGAGGGGGTGGATTGGAATGTGTTGCCATTCCATGCCATGCCATGCCATGCCATGCAATGCAATGCAATGCAATGCAATGGTGAAATCAAATGTGAGCTGAAATTGTGTCATGGCCTTCTAGCCTAGGTGACAGAGTGAGAACTTGTCAAAAGAAAGGAATTGAAAGGAATGGATTGGAATAGAATGGAATGGAGTGGAGTGGTAGGGAGTGGAGTAGTATAGAAAGCAGTAGAGTGGAATGCAATGAAATGGAATGGATTAGAATGGAATGGAATGGGGTAGAATTGAGTG
>NW_026661045.1:0-2882 GCF_009828535.3 Hylobates moloch | reverse complement strand
CCTTTTCACCCCCTGCAGAGCTCTGAAGCTGCTCACAAGCAGGCCAGGTGGAAGTTTTCTCTAAAAAACGGTTGAGTGCGTGCTCTGTCTAGAGAAAAAAGAGGGCTGCCGCACAATGGACAGTGTCTCGGACATCAGGAAAGTTTCCACAGCAGTTTAGGAAAGAAGGCAGCGCCCTGGGCTGCAGAAGACATAATGCTCTGGAAAGAACACTGGGTGCACCTGAAAGAGGAACCTGAGAAGGATAGGCCCAGTCGGGTGGGGACAACCCGCCCGATTTGGGAAAAGGTAAGATATCTTCGTAGGGTAATACCCTCCTCAATGCTCAGCCCAGACCTGCCCGCCAGGTGCACTTCTGTACTCACTCTCCTTGCAAAGAGTCGGCATAGCCTCAGAACTCAGCAGTGCTTTGGACTCCGGGAAGTCCACACCGCTCTGCCCCTCCCTCCAGGGCTATGCACCCCGGATCCCGGTACATGCTGGGATTATAGTTCCGAAGCCTATCTACAAACAGGCTGAGAGTAGTTAACGAACTATAGCTCCCAGCATATTAGGTGGGGTGCGTACCACTCTACTCCTTCTTCCAGGGCAGCGCCTCGCCCTGGAGCCTGGCGCATGCTGGGATTGTAGTCCTGTAGCCCTTTGACCAGCGTTGAGAGTGTTTATGAGAATACATCTTCCAGCAATCCCAGGGAGGCGCACACAGCCCGGTCTCTTCCTCCAGTGACACGCATTGTCCCTGAGACTGGTGCATGCTAAGATTGTAGTCCTACAGCTCTTTGAGGAAAGCGTTGGAAGTGTTTATGAGCATATATCTCCCAGCAAGCCTAGGGAGAGGCACAGAGCCCCGCCTCTTTTTCCAGTGACCCCCACTGTCCCTGACCCCGGTGTATACTGGGATGGTAGTCCTGTAGCCACGGGACCGGAAAGCCTGGGAGTCTTTATGAAACTACATCTCCCAGCAAGTAGAAGGAGGGGCCCAAGGTCCAGTCTCTTCCTCCAGAAATGCGCACTGTCCCTGAGCTGGTGCATGCTGGGATTGTAGTCTTGCAGCCCACTGATGAAAGGGCAGAGAGTGTTTATGAGACTACATCTCCCAGCAAGCCCACCGAGGTGCATACAGCCCTGCCTCTTCCTCCAGCGACACACACTTTCCCTGAGCCCGGTGCATGCCAGGATTGTAGTGCTGCAGCCCTGTGACCAAAGGGCTGGGATTGTTGATGAGACTGCATCTCCCAGCAAGACCAGCGAGACGTGCAGAGCCTCGTCTCTTCCTCCAGTGATTAGCGCACTCTCCCTGAGCCTGGTGCATACTGGGATTGCAGTCCTGCAGCCCTGTGACCAAAGAGCTTTGTTATAGTTACCTGTGAAGTATTCAACAAACTATTTTACTTAATTATTACTGGAAGCCAGAACCTCAGTTGCGTTCACTTTTTGGATTTTGTAGAAGTGAAACTGTATAATATGTATACTTTTACATCTACTGTCTTCTATGCAACATTATAGTTACGATATTAATTCATGATATTTCAGATAGCTATAGTTTGTTTATTTAAAAATTATTTTTTACATTATGGTAAAGTATACATAAAATTAACCATTTTAGCGATTTTAAGTGTGCAGCTCAGAAAAATTAACTATATTCACATTGTTTTGCATCTATCATTCCCATTCATAGGGACCTTCTTTCAACTTGCAGAAACAAAACTCTATACCCATTAAATAAGCTCCTTTTTACTCCCCCTCTAGCTCCTAGGAACCACTCTTATACTTGGGTTTCTAGAATTTAACTAAGTATCTCATAAGTGGAATGATTCAGTATTTGTCCTTTTATGACTGGCTTATGTCACTTTGCACAATGTCCTTAAGGTTCAAGCATGACGTACCATGGGTCAGAATTTCCTTATTTTACATAGCTGAATAATATTCCACTGTATGTATAAATCACATTTTATCTATTTATTCATTGATGATAATTCAAACAACACGACTAATTCAAACACTTTTTGGTGATGTGAGTAATGCTGCTATGAACCTAGGTGTACATGTATTATTTTCTGTCTTTGCTTTCATATCTTTTGCTGCATACCCAGATGTGAAATTGCTGGATCGTATAGTGATTTATGTGTAAATTTTTTAGTTACTATGTTGTTATTTTATAGCAGCTGCAGCATTTTACATTTCTGCCAACAGTGTACAAGGGTTCTAATTGCTCCGCGTCCTCACCAACACTTGCAATTTTCTGTTTTGTTTTTTTTTTCTTTTGGTAGTAGCTATGCTGATGGGTATTAAGTGATATGTCATTTGGGGTTAGATTTGCATTTCACTAATGATGAGTTTTGTTGAGCATCTTTTCATGCACTTATTGGCCACTTTACATAATTTTTAGAGAAATGTCTGCTTAAGTTTTTGCCAATATTTTAAACAACTAGTTTGTTTTATTGTTGCTGAATTGTTCTTTGCATATTCTGGATAGAGTCCTATTCGTCTATTTTTCTTTTCTTTCTTGTGTTTTTGGTGTCCTGTTAAAAAAAAAAAACTGCCAAATCCAGTGTTATGACAGGTTTCCCTTATATTTTATTCTAAGAATTTTGTAGTTTTAGCTCTTACATTTAGGTATTTGATCCAGTTAGTTAATTTTTTCTTATGGTATAAGTGAAGGGCCTAGGTTCATTCTTTTACATGTGGGTACCCAATTTCGCCAGCACCAATTGTTGTAATGACAGTTCTTGGCTGGGTGTGGTGGCTCACGCCTTTAATCCCAGCACTTTGGGAGGCTGAGGTGGGTGGATCATGAGGTCACGAGATCGAGACCATCCTGGCTAACACGGTGAAACACCATCTCTACTAAAAAAATACAAAAAATTAGCCAGGCTTGGTGA
>NW_026661044.1:2787-2882 GCF_009828535.3 Hylobates moloch | reverse complement strand
AAAACTAACAAACAGAAAGGACATCCACACCAAAAACCCATCTGTACGTCACCATCATCAAACACCAAAAGTAGATAAAACCACAAAGATGGGGA
>NW_026661044.1:0-2687 GCF_009828535.3 Hylobates moloch | reverse complement strand
ATGGATAACTAGAATAACCAATGGAGAGAAGGGCTTAAAGGAGCTGATGGAGCTGAAAGCCAACTTTCGAGAACTACGCGAAGATTGCAGAAGCCTCAGTAGCAGATGCGATCAACTGGAAGAAAGGGTATCGCTGATGGAAGATGAAATGAATGAAATGAAGAGAGAAGGGAAGTTTAGAGAAAAAAGAATAAAAAGAAATGAACAAAGCCTCCAAGAAATTTGGGACTATGTGAAAAGACCAAACCTACGTCTGATTGGTGTACCTGAAAATGATGGGGAGAATGGAACCAAGTTGGAAAACACTCTGCAAGATATTATCCAGGAGAACTTCCCCAATCTAGCAAGGCAGGCCAGCATTCAGATTCAGGAAATACAGAGAACGCCACAAAGATACTCCTCGAGAAGGGCAACTCCAAGAAACATAATTGTCAGATTCACCAAAGTTGAAATGAAGGAAAAAATGTTAAGGGCAGCCAGAGAGAAAGGTCGGGTTACTCACAAAGGGAAGCCCATCAGACTAACAGCTGATCTCTCGGCAGAAACTCTACAAGCCAGAAGAGAGTGGGGGCCGATATTCAACATTCTTAAAGAAAAGAATTTTCAACCCAGAATTTCCTATCCCGCCAAACTAAGCTTCATAAGTGAAGGAGAAATAAAATACTTTACAGACAAGCAAACGCTGAGTGATTTTGTCACCACCAGGCCTGCCCTAAAAGAGCTCCTGAAGGAAGCACTAAACATGGAAAGGAACAACCGGTACCAGCCACTGCAAAAACATGCCAAATTGTAAAGACCATCGAGGCTAGGAAGAAACTATAGCAACTAACCAGCAAAATAACCAACTAACATCATAATGACAGGATCAGATCCACACATAACAATATTAACGTTAAATGTAAATGGGCTAAATGCTCCAATCAAAAGACACAGACTGGCAAACTGGATAAGGAGTCAGGACCCATCAGTGTGCTGTATTCAGGAAACCCATCTCACGTGCAGAGACACACATAGACTCAAAATAAAGGGATGGAGGAAGATCTATCAAGCAACTGGAAAACAAAAAAAGGCAGGGGTTGCAATCCTAGTCTCTGATAAAATAGACTTTAAACCAACAAAGATCATAAGAGACAAAGAAGGCCATTACATAATGGTAAAGGGATCAATTCAACAAGAAGAGCTAACTATCCTAAATATATATGCACCCAACACAAGAGCACCCAGATTCATAAAGCAAGTCCTCAGTGACCTACAAAGGGACTTAAACTCCCACACAATAATAATGGGAGATTTTAACACCCCACTGTCAGCATTAGACAGATCAACGAGACAGAAAGTTAACAAGGATATCCAGGAATTGAACTCAGCTCTACATAAAGTGGACCTAATAGACATCTACAGAACTCTCCACCCCAAGTCAACAGAATATACATTTTTTTCAGCACCACACCACACCTATTCCAAAATTGACCACATAGTTGGAAGTAAAGCTCTCCTCAGCAAATGTAAAAGAACAGAAATTATAACAAACTGTCTCTCAGACCACAGTGCAATCAAACTGGAACTCAGGATTAAGAAACTCACTCAAAACCGCTCAACTACATGGAAACTGAACAACCTGCTCCTGAATGACTATTGGGTACATAATGAAATGAAGGCAGAAATAAAGATGTTCTTTGAAACCAACGAGAACAAAGACACAACATACCAGAATCTCTGGGACACATTCAAAGCAGTGTGTAGAGGGAAATTTATAGCACTAAATGCCCACAAGAGAAAGCAGGAAAGATCCAAAATTGACACCCTAACATCACAATTAAAAGAACTAGAAAAGCAAGAGCAAACACATTCAAAAGCTAGCAGAAGGCTAGAAATAACTAAAATCAGAGCAGAACTGAAGGAAATAGAGACACAAAAAACCCTTCAAAAAATTAATGAATCCAGGAGCTGGTTTTTTGAAAAGATCAACAAAATTGATAGACCGCTAGCAAGACTAATAAAGAAGAAAAGAGAGAAGCATCAAATAGATGCAATAAAAAACGAAAAAGGGGATATCACCACCGATCCCACAGAAATACAATCTACCATCAGAGAATACTACAAACACCTCTATGCAAATAAACTAGAAAATCTAGAAGAAATGGATAAATTCCTCGACAAATACACCCTCCCAAGACTAAACCAGGAAGAAGTTGAATCTCTGAATAGACCAATAACAGGTTCTGAAATTGTGGCAATAATCAATAGCTTACCAACCAAAAAGAGTCCAGGACCTCATGGATTCACAGCCAAATTCTACCAGAGGTACAAGGAGGAACTGGTACCATTCCTTCTGAAACTATTCCAATCGATAGAAAAAGAGGGAATCCTCCCTAACACATTTTATGAAGCCAGTATCGTCCTGATACCAAAACCTGGCAGAGACATAACCAAAAAAGAGAATTTCAGACCAATATCCTTGATGAACATTGATGCAAAAATCCTCAATAAAATACTGGCAATCCGAGTCCAGCAGCACATCAAAAAGCTTATCCACCATGATCAAGTGGGCTTCATCCCTGGGATGCAAGGCTGGTTCAACATATGCAAATCAATAAATGTAATCCAGCATATAAACAGAACCAAAGACAAAAACCACATGATTATCTCAATAGATGCAGAAAAGGCCTTTGACAAAATTCAACAAC
>NW_026661043.1:0-2882 GCF_009828535.3 Hylobates moloch | reverse complement strand
AGAGAGAGAGAGAGAGAGAGAGAAAGAAAGAAGGGAGGGAGGGAAGGAAGGGAAAAAATAAAATAAAAAGGAAAGAGCCAAAACCATAAAATCCTTAGAAGAAAGCATAAGGGTAAATCTTCATGACCTTCGATTTCACAGTGGATTTAGAGATGATACAAAAAGGGTGAAGAAGAAGAAAAATACATGAATTGGACTTAATTAATATTAAAACTTTTGTGCATCAAAAGATGTCATCGGGGCTCATGCCTATAATCCCAGCACTTTGAGATGCTGAGGCAGGCGGACCACTTGAGGTCAGGTGTTCGAGACCAGCCTGGTCGACATGGCAAAACCCCGTCTCCACTAAAAATACAAAAATTAGCCAGGTATGGTGGTCCATGCCTGTAATTCCAGCTACTCAGGAGGCTGAGGCAGGAGAATCGCTTGAACTTGGGAGGCGAAGGTTGCAGTGAGCCGAGATCATGCCACTGCACTCCTGCCTAGGAAACAGAGTGAGTGAGACTCCATCTCAAAAACAAAAAAAAAAAAAAAAAAAGGCCAGGCATGGTGGCTCATGCCTGTAATCCCAACACTTTGGGAAGCCAAGGCGGGTGGATCACAAGGTCAAGAGATTGAGACCATCCTGGCTAAAACAGTGAAACCCTGTCTCACTAAAAATACAAAAAATTAGCCGAGCATGGTGGCGGGCGCCTGTAGTCCCAGCTACTCGGGAGGCTGAGGCAGGAGAATGGCGTTAACCCAGGAGGCGGAGCTTGCAGTGAGCGGAGATTGCACCACTGCACTCCAGCCTGGGCAACAGAGTGAGACTCCATCTCAAAAATAATAATAATAATTAAAAAAAAAAAAAAGACATCATCAAGAGGCCAGGCATGGTAGCTCACACCTGTAATACCAGTGCTTTGGGAGGCTGTGGAGGCAGGAGGCCTGCTTGAGCCCAGGAGTTCAAGACCAGCCTAGGCAACATGGCAAGACCCCATCTCTACAAAAAATTTAAAAATTGGCCAGTCATGGTGGCATGCACCTGTAGTCCCAGCTACTTGGGATGCTGAGGTGGAAGGATCGCTTGAGCCCAGGAGGTTAAGTCTGCAGTGAGCCAAGATTGCACCACTGTACTCCAGCCTGTGCGACAGAGCAAAAACCCATCTGAAAAAAATAAAAATAAAAATAAAAAATAAGAGAGTGAAAAGACAATCTACGGCATAGGAAAAAGTATTTGCAAATCATAGATCTGATAAGGGTTTAATATCAAAAATAAGTAAAGAATTCCTATAACTCAACAACAAAAAGACAAACAACCCAAATAGGCAAAGGACTTGAACAGACATTTCTCCAAAGAATCTATACAGATAGCCACATACAATAAGCACATAACAAGATCCTCAACATCACTAGTCATTAGGAAATGCAAATCAAAACCACAATGAGTTACCACTTCATACCTAGAATAGCTATAATTTAAAAGTTCCAGGTCAAGTATGGTGGCTCACGCCTTAAATTTCAGCACTTTGGGAGGCCGAGGCGGGCAGATTAGTTAAGGTCAGGAGTTCGAGGACAGCCTGGCCAACAAGGTGAAACCCGTCTCTACTAAAAATACAAAAATCAGCCAGGCGTAGTGGTACACACCTGTTATTCCAGCTACTCAGGAGGTTGAGACATGAGAATCACTTGAACCAGGGAGGTGGTGGTTGAAGTGAGCCCAGATCAAGCCATTGCATTCCAGCCTGGGGGATAGAGCTAGACTCCATCTCAAAAACAAAAACAACAACAAAAAAATAGAATAAATGGGCCAGGCATGGTGGCTCACACCTGTAATTCCAGCACTTTGGGAGGCCAAGGCAGGCAGACTACTTGAGGTCAGGAGTTTCAGACCAGCCTGGCCAACATGGTGAAACCCTGTCTCTACTAAAAATACAAATATTAGCCAGGCGTGGTGGCACATGCCTGTGATCTCAGCTACTCAGGAAGCCGAGGTGGGAGAATCACTTGAACCCAGGAGGCAAAAGTTCCAATGAGCTGAGATAGCGCCAGTGCACTCTAGCCTGGGTGACAGAGTGAGACTCCATCTGAATCAATCAATCAAAGTTCCAGCTACTTAAGAGGCTGAAGCAAGAGGATTGCTTGAGCTCAGGAGTTCAAGACCAGACTAGGCAAGACAGCAAGGCTTTAAAAAATAAAAAAATGGAGAAAGAAATAAAATAAATGTTGGCAAGGATGTGGAGAAATTGGAGCCTTCACACACTGCTGGTGGGGATGTAAAATGGTGCAGCCAATATGGAAAAGTTCGGTAGTTACCCAAAAAAGTTAAACAAAAATTATCATATGACCCAGCAATATCATTCTTAGGTGAACACCCAAAAGAACTGAAAATAGGAACTCAAACACTCTGTACACCAATGTTCGCTGCACCATTATTCACAATAACAAAAAGGTGAAAGCAACCTAAGCGTCCATCAACAGAAGAATGGATAAACAAAATGTGATGTATATATAAGTACAACAGAATATTATTCAGCCATAAAAAGGAATGAAGTTCTAGGCTGGGTATGGTGGCACATGCATGTAATCCCAGCATGTTGGGAGCCGGAGGCAAGAGGATCACTTGAGGCCAGGTGTCAAGACCAGCCTGGGTAGGCCGGGCACGGTGGCTCACGCTTGTAATCCCAGAACTTTGGGAGGCCGAGGCGGGTGGATCACGAGGTCAGGAGATCGAGACCACAGTGAAACCCCGTCTCTACTAAAAATACAAAAAAATTAGCCGGGCGTGGTGGCGGGCGCCTGTAGTCCCAGCTACTCGGAGAGGCTGAGGCAGGAGAATGGCGTGAACCCGGGAGGCGGAGCTTGCAGTGAGCCGAGATTGCGCCACTGCACTCCAGCCTGGG
>NW_026661042.1:2353-2882 GCF_009828535.3 Hylobates moloch | reverse complement strand
GTGAGAGATACCACGTCACCCAGCAATAAAGCCCACATCTTTATGGGGACGCTATTTTTACATAATGCAAATGATACAAAAACACAAGTGCGCCTTTGGTACCAGAGTGTGTGGTTCTCGCCCTGCGTGTGGGGATGCTGCAGGCTTCTTCCTGGCTTCCCACTGCTGCTGCTGCAGACCTCTCAGCTCTTCTCGGAGCTCCAGGTTCTGCTTCCTCAAGGCATCGATATGACTCTGGAGTTTTCTGTGAACATCAGCCCACAGCGACTCCTGTCTCCTGAGCTCTTGGTGGAGTCCGGTGATCTGCTGCTGTAATGACTGTTATTGGGAAGAGAACACCAGAAAACCTCTCAGACGCACAACCGGCACATTCATCTGCAAAATACTCAAGCCCTCTCTGATGTAAGACCAACACCCTTTCTGGACAAAAAGACACCTGATGAGATAAACAGGACAACCACAGCCTCTTTCTCTTCTTTCTTTCTTTCTTTCTTTCTTTCTTTCTTTCTTTCTTTCTTTCTTTCTTTCT
>NW_026661042.1:0-2253 GCF_009828535.3 Hylobates moloch | reverse complement strand
CTCTCTCTTTCTTTCTTTCTTTCTCTCTTTCTTTTTTTGAAGCAGGGTCTCACTCTGTCACCCAGGCTGGAGTACAGTGGCGTGATCTCAGCTCACTGAAGCTTCAACTTGATGAGCTCAAGTGATCCTCCTGCCTCAGCCTCCGATGTAGCTGGGACTACAGGCGTGTGCCACCACACTTGGCTAATTTTTGTATTTTTAGTAGAGATGGGGTTTCACCATGTTGCCCAGACTGGTCCCAAACTCCTGGGCTCTAGCGATCCACCTGCCTCAGCCTCCCAAAGTCCTGGGATTACAGGCATAAGCTACCATGCCTGGCCACAGCTTTATTCTTATTGAGTACTATTTATTATGAGTTAGTCTACATGATATAGCCAGATATAGATGGTCAGTGAATTATGATTCTTTGTTAAAACACTGCTACAGCAATAAGAGGCTGGCATTCTTTTTCCTTCTTTTTTTTTTTTTTTTTTTTTTTTTTTGAGACAGGGTCCTGCTCTGTCAACCAGGCTGGAGTGCAGTGACGCAATTTCAGCTCACTGCAACCTCCACTTCCCAGGTTCAAGCAATTCCGGTGCCTCAGCATCCCAAGTAGCTGGGATTACAGGTGCACACCATCATACCTGGCTAATTTTGAATTTTTAGTAGAGAAGAGGGTTTGCCATGTTGGCCAGGCTGGTCTCAAACACTTTGCTGGCATGGATGTATGGTTAACAGTTTAAAAATTATGGAAGCCACTGTATTTTCAACCTGACATGTTAGCCTTCCCCTGGCATCACTCATTGGACTGTAGAGCCTCCAGCCTTGCTCTGAGAATAAGCGGGATCGTGATAAAGGTACAGCCCTGCACTGCGTGGCCCTGGCCACAGAGACCCACGGCACTCTCTTGAGAGCACGCTCTGTCCAGCAGGGTCCGGTGAGGAAGGTGGTTGCTGGGATGATGTGAGGCGTGTCAACCTGATTTTCGTTAATGAAGTTTTTAAAGTCTGGTGCCTTCTCCTGGATTAGAGGAGAAAAGCTGGAATGTTAATATTTTCTTTAACTCCCTGTCCTGCCTCCCATCCACCAAGAGAGAAGGTTGCAGAGGGGAAAAGAGCCGCGTGCCCCTCTGAGAGGAAGTTCAGCATCAGCGTCCCGGGCTGGCGCATTCCTACGGGGGTCTGGCGAGGGAAAGTCCAATAACAGGCCACAGGGATAGGAGTCAGGGTCCCGCCTGGTGGGACTAACTCTGTCCCCAGAGGGGTCAGCTCACCGGCATCTCCCCAGCATTGCCATCCTCCCTGGGGACCTCGGCTGCCGCAGCTGTCTTCTCCATGGCAGCCCCAGCTCCCGGGCACCGGTCCTCTGGGTGGGTGCCTTCCTTGGGCTCCCCGGCCTCGAGCTGACCCTCCAGCATCCTGGTTGGGAAGGGAGGAGCTATGGCAATGCCTGAATGCAGCCCCTACCCCGTCAGTGTGGGCTGAAGGCCCAGCCTCAACCTAAGGACGAGCAGGAACCACAGCTGCTCTTCTCCCCCGGGGTCCTGTGCACATTCCCAAGCCCAAAGCTGACCAGGTGAAAGGACACCACAGACGGAAGGACTGAGTGGCCCACAGATGGCTCTTCACCATCTTCCATGGAAAACAGTTCCTAGAAGATCAGCCATGGATTTCGGGATCTGACTCTTGTCGCCACGGGAGACCTCAGGATCTGACTGCTTGTCAACACAGGAGACGTCAGGATCTGACTGCTTGTCAACACAGGAGACGTCAGGATCTGACTGCTTGTCATCATGGGAGACGTCAGGATCTGACTGCTTGTCTTCATGGGGAGACGTCAGGTACAGCTTAACAATTAGCTAAGGGGTTCATCTGACAGATACCTCTAATTACTGCTTTAGCTAAAAAAAACCCCATGAAAGACACAGTTTTACTGCGTCATATGAACCCGTAGTAAATATTTCGTGACCTGATACTTATCCAGTCAGAGCTCTGTTAGCCAGAACTAAATAATTGCCCGAAAAATGAACACTAATATTCATAATACCGTTCTTTAAATACTACAAAATCATGGGAATTTTGAGTCATCAGTGAAGGTAAAAGCTTAACACAACATGTCTCTATTCTGTTCCTTGTTATTTTGTAATTCATTAACTATAAACTAATCAACAACCTCCAGTGCCTAGCACTGTGCAGCCCATTGCAAGGCTTAAAGACCAGTATGAGATGTGGTCCCGGGTGCCTGAGAAGTCGGGGCATAGTGAGAGAGATGAAG
>NW_026661041.1:0-2883 GCF_009828535.3 Hylobates moloch | reverse complement strand
CCACTGCAATCCAGCCAGGGTGACAGATTGAGAACTTGTTGAAAGAAAGGAATAGAATAGAATAGTGTGGAATGGAATGGAATGGAATTGAATGGAGTGAAATGGAACAGAAGGGAATGGAATGGAATGAAATGGAATGGAATGGAATTGAATGGAATGGAATGGATTGGAATGGAACAGAAAGGTGAACTAAAATGTGAGCTGACATCGTGCCACTGCAGTCCAGCCAGGGAGAAAGATTGAGATCCTGTTGAAAAAACTAATAGAATAGAATAGTGTGGAATTGGAATAGAATGCAATGGAATGGATTGGAATGGAACGGAGTGCAATGGAACAGAATAGAAAGGAATGGAATGGAGCGTAACGGAAGGGAACGGAGAGGAACGGAACAGAATGAAATGGAATGGAGTGCAATGGAATAGAATGGAATGGATTGGATGGAATGGAATGGAATGGAACGGAATGGCACACAGTGGAATGGAATTGAATGGAGTGAAAAAGAAAGGAATGGAACGGAACGGAATGAAATGGAAGGCATTGGAAAGGAAAGGAAAGGAATGGAATGGAATGGAATAGAACGGAATGGAACGGAGTGGAACTAATAGGAATAGAATGGAATGGAATTGAATGGAAAGGAAAGGAATGGAATGGAATGGAATGGAAAGGTGAAATAAACTGTGAGCTGACATTGTGCCACTGCAATCTAGCCAAGGTTAGAGATTGAGAACTTGTTGAAAGAAAGGAATAGAATAGAGTAGAGTGGAATGGAATGGAAATGAATGGAATGAAATGGAATGGAATGGAGAGGAATGGAATGGAATGGAATGGAATTGACTGGAGTGCAATGGAGCGGAATTGAATGGAATGGAATGGCATGGAATGGAATGAAATTGAATGGAATGGAATGGAACGGTGAAATATAATGCTAGCTGATATTGTGACACTGCAATCCAGCCAGGGTGATGGAGAAATTGTTGAAAGAAAGGAATAGAATAGAATAGTGTGGAATGGAATGGAATGGAATGGAATGGAATGGAATGGAATGGAATGCAATGGAACTGAGTGCAATGCAACGGAATGGAAAGGAACAAAATGAAATGGAATGGAACGGAACAGAACGGAACGGAATGGAATGGAATGGAATGGAATGGACTTTAAAAGAATGGAGTGCAATGGATTGGAATGGAATGGAATGGATTGAAATGGAATGGAATGGAATAGAATGGATTGGATGGGAACGGTGAAATAAAATTTGAGCTGATATTGTGACACTGAAATCCAGCCTGGGTGACAGATTGAGAACTTGTTGAAAGTTACAAATAAAAAAGAATAGAATGGAATGGAATGGAATCAATTTCAACTTAACGGAATTCGACGGAAAGGAACAAAATGCAATGGAATGAAATGGGATGGAATGGAATGGAACGGAATGGAATGGAATGGAATCCAATCGAATGGAATGGAATGCAGTGCAACAGAATGGAATGGAACGGAATGGATTGAAATGGAATGGAATGGAGTGCAATGGAATGGAACAGAATGGAATGGAATGTAGTGCAACGGAATGGAATGGAATGGGATGTGATAGGATGCGATGGGATGGGAACCGATGAGATGGAATGGGATGGGATGGGATGGAATGCAATGGAATGGAAGGGATGGAGTGCAATGGAACGGAAAGGAATGGAATGGAATGGAATGGAAAGGAATGGAATGGAACTGAGTACAATGGAACGGAAAGGAAAGGAATGGAATGGAATGGAACGGAGTGGAGTGGAAAGGAACAGAAACGAATGGAATGAAATGGAATGCAGTGCAATGGAGTGGAATGGAATGGGAAGGGATAGGATGGGATTGGATGGGATCGGATGGGATGGAATGGGGTTGGATGGGATGGAATGGAATGGAATGGAGTGCAATGGGATGGAATGGAATGGAATGGAATGAAATGGATTGGAATGGAATGGAATGGAGTGCATTGCAACGAAATGGAATGGAATGGAATGAAATGGAATGGAATGGAATGGAACGGAATGGAATGGAATGGAAGGGAAGGGAATTTAATGGAATGGAGTGCAATGGAATGGAATGCATTGAAATGGAATGGAATGGAAAGAATGGAATTGAATGGAATGGAATGGAATGGAACGGTGAAATAAAATTTGAGCTGATATTGTGAGACTGTAATCCAGCTAGGTTGATATATTGAGAACTTGTTGAAAGTAAAGAATAGAAAATAATAGTGTGGAATGGAATGGAATGAAATGCAATGGAATGGAATGGAATCAAGTGCAACTTAATGGAATTGAACGGAATGGAACAAAATGAAATGGAATGGAATGGAACAGAATGGAAAGGAATGGAATGGAATGGAGTCTAATGGAACGGAATGTAATGGAGTGCAATGGAATGGAATGGAAAGGAATGGATCGAAATGGAATGGAATGCAATGGAATGGAGTGCAATGGAACGGAATGGTAAGGAATGGAATGGAATGGAGTGGAATGGAATGGAATTTAATGGAATTTAGTGGAATGGAATGGTGAAATAAAATGTGAGCTGGCATTGTGACACAGCAATACAGCCAGGGTGACAGATTGAGGAATTGTGGGTAGAAAGGAATATAATAGAATATTGTGTAATGGAATGGAATGCAATGGAATGGAATGGTATGGAATGGAATGGAGAGCAATAGAACGGAATGTAACAGAATGGAATGACATGGAATGTGGTAGAATGAATGGAATTGTATGGAATGGAATGAAATGGAAAGGAACGGTGAAATACAATGTGATTTGACAAGGTGCCATTGCAATCCCGACAGGGTGAGAGATTGAGAACTTGTTGAAATAAAGGAATAGAATAGAATAGTGTCAAATGGAA
>NW_026661040.1:0-2883 GCF_009828535.3 Hylobates moloch | reverse complement strand
ACTAGGGGTGCATCTTTACAAAAAAACTCTTTGAAATTTTTCTGTAAATATTCTGTTCCTGTTCACTGACATGAAATTTTTCAAGAAAAAAAAATATACTAACTCTCAGAAAAAAATGGAGATAAAATCCAGAAAATGTATTATACATCTGTCTTTATCAAGTAGTTGGTATCTAAAGACTCCACATTAGGAGAGATGGAAGCAGTTATTACTGCCACATGGCATCTTGCCCTACTTAGTTCCAACAGAAGAAGCCTCCTCCCACTGTGTTGTAGAGAAGATGAAGAATCTCAGGTCAGATCAAAGGCCAAGTTGTGATTACTGTGAAAAGAAGAGAGGAGGATCTATCCTTTTAAGACATAATGTCCCATTTGAAATATTTGCTGCTTAAATGTCAAAAAAGTATCAGATGGTAAAATAATAGTGATAGCTCAAATCTATGAAAAATGGAGGTTCATGGAAGCACAGATACTAAGCTCTTTCAAAACACGTCTTCTTAGTATTCCACAGTGATTCCCCCAAGAATAAAATCACTGACTTAAACTCTCGTCTAATATTTAACCCCTTTTTACAAGTAAGAATTTTTTTCATATAACATGGAAATTTAGAAATTGATGCTTTTAGATTTATCATCATGTCTTGGATTTTATTAATAATTAGACATAACTTGCTCTATTATTTAATAGACCATTTATGTATATGTTTTTCTGTACAGTTGACCCTTAGACAACTTGGGTTTGAACTGCGTGGATCTACTTATACATGGATGTTCTTCTGCCTCTGCCACCCATGAAACAGCAAGACCAACCGTTCCTTTTCCATTTTTCTCCTCAGCCTACTCAAAATGAAGAAGATGAGTATGAAGACCTTTGTGATGATCCACTTCACTTAATGAATAGTAAATATATTTCTTTTCCTTACAATTTTCTTAATAACATTTTATTTTCTCTAGCTTATTTCATTGTAAGAATATGGTATATAATACACATAACATATAAAATATGTGTTAGTTGACTGCATTACCAGTAAGGCTTCTGGTCAACAGTAGGCTATTAGCAGTTAAGTTTTGGGGGAATCAAAAGTTATGCTCAGATTTTTTTACTGCATGGGGGTTTGGTGCCCCAACCCCCATATTGTTCAAGGGTTAACTGTATAATAAACAAGCAAAGCATACTATAGGAATTTAAGATGTACAGCAAAACTTGATGTGTCCCTCTTTAAAGCACATGTTCACCCTTAAATGTATCTACGTGCTAAAAAATACTGACATCTTGCTATTGAGGTGTTTGAGTTCCCTATGTGTTCCAGATATTAGCCTCTTTAAGATGTATGGTTCATAAATATTTTCTCCCATTTTATAAGTTGTCCATTCACTCTGTTGATTATTTCCTTTGCTGTGCATAAGCTTTCTAGTTTGATGCAACCCCATCCATCTAATTATGCTTTTGTTGACTGTGCTTTTGGGGTTGTGTCCAAAATAATCTTTGCCAAGACCAATGTCAAAAAGCTTTTTCTCTACATTCTATTTTCTCGTAGTTTTTCTGCCTTCCTGTTTCAGGTCTTATGTTTAAGTTTTTATCCATTTTTAGTTGACTATGGTGTATGAGGTTCAAGATATGAGTATACATTCATTCTTCTGCATATGGTTATCCAGTTTTCCCAACATCATTTATTGAAGAGACTGCCTTTTCCCAGTTGTGTGTTCTTGACACTTTTCCTGAAGATCAATTCCCTGTAAATGCATGAATTTATTTCTGGGCTCTCTATTACATTGGTCTATATGTCTGTTTTTGTGCCAGTATTGTGCTGTTTTGATTTTTATAACTTTGCAGTAGATTGTGAAGTGTTTGATTAGATTGCAGTAATGTGATGCCTTCAGCTTTATTCTTTTTGTTCAAGATTGCATTGGTTATTTGGGCTCTTTTTAAAACCCACTTAAAAATGAGCAAATATCCTGGAAAAACATTTCTTAAAAGAATACATGAGAATGACCAACAGTTATATGAAAAAACGTTCAACATTACTAATCATCAGAGAAATGCAAATTAAAACTACAGTGAGATATCACCTCACATCTGTTAGAATAGTTATTATTTTAAAAAAGACAAGAGGTAACAAGTGTTGGTGAGGATGTGAAGAAAAGGAACCCTTTACACTGTTGGTGTGGAGGTAAATTAGCACAGCCATTATGGAAAACAGTATGAAGTTTCCTCAAAAAACTAAACATACACCTACCATATGACTAGTAATTCCAATTCTGGGTATATATCCAAAGTAACTGAAATCTGTATGTTGAAGGGAAATCTGCACTTCCATGTTCATTGCAGCAGTATTCACGATAACCAAGACAGAGATTCAACCTAAGTGTTCATCAAAACGAATGGATATAGAAAATGTGGTACATATACACAATGGGATGCTATTCATCCTTAACAAATAAGGAATTCATGTCATTTGTGACAATGTGGATGAACCTGGAGGACTTTATGCTAAGCGAAATAAGGCAGGCACAGAACGACAAATACCACATAATCTCACTTATATGTGGAATCTAAAAAGGTTAAACTCAGCTGTAGCAAGTAGAATGGTGGTTACCCAAGGCTAAGGATGAGGCGAGTATTGGGGAGATGTTGGTCAAAGGATACAAAATTTCAGTTACATGGGAGGAATAAATTCAGGAGATCTATTATGACAAAGTATTATATACTTAAAAATCGCTACCACAGTAGATTTCAAATGTTCTAACCACAATAAATGATAAATATGTGAGTGATGATTATGTTAATTAGTTTAGTCACTTTACAATGTATACATATATCCAAACATTATTTTATATATCATAAATATTTACAATTTTAATTTGTCGATTAAAAAATACTGACA
>NW_026661039.1:0-2883 GCF_009828535.3 Hylobates moloch | reverse complement strand
GGAAAAGTAGTATTGGTGGATGAAAGATGAGGAAATGAGAGGCTGGGTCATAGGCCAGAGGAGCACATTAAGGACAAGCTGGTATTATGGAGGCTGAAGTTTTGTAACTGAGATTTTTCAATATGTCCACATGGTCATATTTACCTTCCAATAAAAACATGAGATACCTTCTACATATTATTTGAATCAAGGTGTTGAGTTCTTGGAGCTTTATTATGTCTTATAAGGTGGTGGGTTAGAGGAGCAGAACCTTTAATTTAGGAGAGATAACACTGAAAACCTTTCATTTCAACTTACTTCCTCGTATCCTTGTAATATTCTTTACATAATATTGTAGAAGCTGAGAGAAAACTTTCTCCCTACCCACTGAAGGTTTGTTGAAATGACTGACAGTAGACAGATTAATGGGAGAAAAAGGCATACAAATATATTAAGGTGCATATGGAAATGGGAGTCCTGCAAACATGAAACTCAAAGATGGGCCATATGGTTGAGGCTTAAATATCTTCTTCATAGCGAGAGAAATGTTGGGGGGCACTCTTGGTAATTTTGGAGGGATAGTAAATGATTTTTAGGGGAAATGGATGAACCCAAAGAGCAGTGGCCTGGGAGGAAGTTCTCAAGCCCTTGGGGAAGTAGCAAGAAGGCAAGGGATGGAACTTCACTGGGAACAAAAAGGTTGTCTTATGCAGATAAAGTCTCCCAGGCTGTCTTTCAGAGCTGCCCTCAGAAGAATAGAAGAAAAGTCTGTCTGCGAATGGTGATGATTTTTAGTCTGTTCTATTCTCCAGTAGTTATTTGATAAGATTCCTAGAGTCCTAGAGAGGGGGTCTCGTGACAATTGAATTTCTTTTGGAAAAATTTTCTTCGTCAGAAAAGGAAGTTCCAGAGACAGTTTCTTCCTGTGCTTGGGAAAAGAAAGGATCAGAGAGACAGGGAGGTGAGAGAAAGACAGAGGGAGACCTTAGTTATGAGGCTTATTTCTGAGGCTTTCCTATTTTAGTTCAAAGTGTTTAGCAAGCCAAAGGGCTGAGCTTTTGGAGTATCATTCTGAGCCCCAATAATGTAATTCAGCAACAATCTCTAATTAGATTTTTTAACGTATTCTTGTAGTTGGTTTTGATTTCCATCAGCTCACAATTTCTGGATTTAAGTTATTCAGGAATTTTAATTGCTCTAGAGGCTATCACTAGTTCAGAGTTGGCTCTTTTCAATGTTCAAGAGATTATGAATTATATGGGAGAGAATGTTTTTAAAGTCATGCCTTAGTGATATTTCCTGTTTTGAATCCAGTCTTCTCTTAGGACTTTAGTTTCATTCATCTTACACCAGGCTGATTTGTGGCTCCTGTATGCATTTTTTTTTTTAGGGAACAAATTTCCAAAGAATTTGTTTTATTTCTACAATTCTCATCTGTGTATTCTCCTTCAAATAGATCCAACACCTATATCTTCTTTGTTAAACATATGGTTCAGTGCCTAGCATTCACTGGCTCAATTTTAGACCCAATTTATTAGTGTAGTCCCCAGTTCCCTGTCTTGTTTCTCAGCTTTTTTGATTCCTTTCTGTAGAGTGCAGAAAGAAATGCTCTATTTCAGAAAAGTCCCACTCATGCTGGGACTTTTCTGATTTAGACTAAATCCATAGTACACACATTTGGAAACCTATCGCTGCTTGGGGGGCCATCTGGCAACATAAGAAAGTCCTTCTTACTGCTGGGAAGTCCCTGACTGTTGTGAAAACACAAGTCCATTGCTTTCAAGGTCCTGGGAGGGGGACAGCTAATTTTTCCTTCTTCTTTTGCAGAACAGAAGGAACTGCAAATAACAATCCTCTAGATAACGCAAATAGGTAAACATTGCCAGGATTTGTTATCTCAAGTACTAAAAATCCTTCTTTCTGGTGTTGTTGCTCTACTACTTACAGAAGTTCAGGATTTCTGCTGCTGATAGGTAACCTAACCCTAACAGAGGGGAAATTATATGGAAGAGAAAAATAGCATGTTTACCCCCAAGAAATGTGGAGTAAATCTGCAGACTTTTATTGAATTTGGAATCTGTTTGTTCCAGATAATTCTTCTGTTATGACAAAAGATTCAGAACATGACTCTGTTTTATTACTTGCTATAGGACAACTACTTTTTAATTCTTATAAAATTTAAAAGATTTTTAGTGAGTTGGCAGTTCTTGGGTATATTAAACACCTAATGTAAATTTTGAGTTCTCCTCTTTATTTTAAGTGTGATGAGTACTGTATCTAATAGTTTTTTTATTGGAAAATAATGTTCTGATATTGACAAATGTGAAACAAATACAGATAGTGTCACTTGACATGAGTATTATAATGTCACTGAATATTTTATTACTATATGTGAAAGATATATTCTAATCAACCATATATCTTGAGTATTTTCACCACCTTGCATTCTCTTCCCTGCAGGGAGCTTTGTTAATGAACAAGCTCTCAGGATCAGCCTTTTTTGTGTGTGTAAGAACTTGCTGTGTTCAAGGATTCTGCTGTATGCACAGGGTCATTTATAGAATCAAGATGTGCCACCTCCTCTCCCTGAATGAATGCTCCATCTATTGGAGTCCAATATATATAATAGATGTGTGAATAAGTATTGAAAAGCAGTGGTAATTAGTTTTGATTCTAGGAAAACTAGAAAAATCATAGTGAAGGTGAAATATGAATAGGATTTCAACAGAGAGAAAAGGGACCCTCGATTTGGGAGTGGATACAGAATTTTAAGCAAAGAATAAAGCATGAACTAGGGCATAGGAGCTGTCTAAACTGCCTAAATTGTTATCTGGTATCTCATGGACATTTTAGGCTATGTTACATTAAACTGGATGTTAATACAAGAACTATAAATGAGTGGCC
>NW_026661038.1:0-2883 GCF_009828535.3 Hylobates moloch | reverse complement strand
GTAAGTTGGATTCCTAGGTATTTTATTCTCTTTGAAGCAATTGTGAACAGGAGTTCACTCATGATTTGGCTCTCTGTTTGTCTTTTATTGGTGTATAAGAATGCTTGTGATTTTTGCACATTGGTTTTGTATCCTGAGACTTTGCTGAAGTTGCTTATCAGCTTAAGGAGATTTTGGGCTGAGACAATGGGGTTTTCTAGATATGCAATCATGTCATCTGCAAACAGGGACATTTTTATGGCTGCATAGTATTCCATGGTGTATATGTGCCACATTTTCTTAATCCAGTCTATCATTGTTGGATATTTGGGTTGGTTCCAAGTCTTTGCTATTGTGAGTAGTGCCGCAATAAACATACGTGTGCATGTGTCTTTATAGCAGCATGATTTATATTCCTTTGGGTATATACCCAGTAATGGGATGGCTGGGTCAAATGGTTTTTCTTTTGTTGCTTGTTGGTTTTGGTGTCCTATCCAATAAACTATTGTCTAATTCAAGATCACAAAGATTTATCCTGTTATTTTCTTATAATTTTGTAGTTTTAGCTCTTACATTTTATCTTTGATCCATTTTGAGGTAATGTTTAAGTATAGGATTCAGCATGGTATCCAGAGCATAACCTGAATAAATCAAAGAATGAGGTAGATCTATATATGTTGACATGAAATGATATCCAAAATATATTGTTACTTTTTTTTTTGAGACAGAGTCTCACTCTGTTGCCCAGGGTGGAGTGCAGTGGTGCAATCTCAGCTCACTGCAACCTCCACCTCCCAGATTCAAGCGATTCTCCTGCCTCAGCCTCCAGAGTAGCTGGGACTACAGGCATGCACCACCATGCCTGGCTAATTCAAAATATATTGTTACTTTTTAAAAAGCAAGGTACAGACCAATTTACACTGCTCTTGTTTTTGTGTGAAATGCACACACACACACATACACACACATTCGTACATGTATGCACTACTTCTGGAGGGGAGTATACAAACCCACAGCAATGACTGTCTGTCAGACTATGGGGTTGGAAGTCCAAGAGGGAGGAAAATTTACACTTTATTGTATGCTCTTGTTTATCTATTTTTAAATTAACCAGTAAAAGTAACTCAAAATACACAAAAAATACCCTATAAATATGTACAATTATTGTGTCATTATGCATTTTAAAAATTAATGTATAAAAAATAAAATTATACAGTCTTCAAAAAATAAAAAAAGAAAAAAATACATAAACAAAATTTATGAAGAAAAATTGTACAAGAATAGCTAATAAAAATTTTGAAGAAGTACAATGAAAGAAGATGTCATACAGATATCAAACATATCACAAAGTTGAAGTCATTAAAACAGTGTGGTAACAGATTAGTTAAGGAGAATTAAAAATCCCAGATTTTAGCAATTTAGTATATGATAAAGAAGACATTTTCAAATTAATGAAGAAAGGATTGGTTGTGTCAGCTGCCATCTGGGAAAATTTCTATTTGAATTATGCACTACATCCAAAAGTAACTTCCAGGGCAATTAGATTGCTCACTGTAAAAATAAAGCTATATAAGTAAGAGAATAAAATATAAACTATTTTTGTAATGTCTTGGGGGTGGCAAAGACATTCTCAGGCAGAAAACATAAGTGAAAAAGATCCAGAGAAATATAAATGAAAAGATTGATAAAAGATAGGAGGTTTTGACTATATAAAGATCAAAAACCTTTGAAGGACAAAAAATATCATAAAGGAGTTAAAGTACAAGTGACAATGTGAGGAAAACATTTGAAAGATAAATAACGATGTGTCAATATCCATAATCTATAAAGGCCTTTTACAAATACATAAGCAAAAGATGACTGATCAAATAGAAAACTGGACAAAATTTACAAGCAGGCAATTCACAGAAAGGAGTTATACAAATAGCCAACAAATATGAAACAATATACAATTTGACTACTAACCAGGGAAATGCAAATAATTGGAAAATTTTCTGAAGGTTTATAATATATGTTGTTGGCAATGGTGTGGGGAAAAGGGCAGTCATATACTTATGGTAGGGGATACAAATTGGTACAAAATTGCTGAAAGTCAGTTTGGCAGTATCTAACAAAACTCCACATCTAAAAACCAGTGTTCTTCATGACATTCTTCAGTAGCTGAATTTATGAAACCAACAACCTATCTTCAAATTTCTTGTGAAGAAAATAAACCCTTATTTATTTAAACCACTGTCCATTGAGTATTCTGTTACTTACACCATACTCATTCTTTTTTTTTTTTTTTTTTTTTATTATACTTTAGGTTTTAGGGTACATGTGCACAATGTGCAGGTTTGTTACATATGTATCCATGTGCCATGTTGATTTCCTGCACCCATTAGCTCGTCATTTAGCATTAGGTATATCTCCTAATGCTGCCCCCACCCCCCCCACCCCCCACCCCACAACAGTACCCGGAATGTGATGTTCCCCTTCCTGTGTCCATGAGTTCTCATTGTTCAATTCCCACCTATGAGTGAGAACATGCGGTGTTTGGTTTTTTGTCCTTGTGATAGTTTACTGAGAATGATGTTTTCTAGTTTCATCCATGTCCCTACAAAGGACACGAACTCATCATTTTTTATGGCTGCATAGTATTCCATGGTGTATATGTGCCACATTTTCTTAATCCAGTCTATTGTTGTTGGACATTTGGGTTGGTTCCAAGTCTTTGCTATTGTGAATAGTGCCGCAATAAACATACGTGTGCATGTGTCTTTATAGCAGCATGATTTATACTCCTGTGGGTATATACCCAGTAATGGGATGGCTGGGTCAAATGGTATTTCTAGTTCTAGATCCCTGAGGAATCGCCACACTGACTGCCACAATGGTTGAACTAGTTTACAGTCCCACCAACAG
>NW_026661037.1:0-1744 GCF_009828535.3 Hylobates moloch | reverse complement strand
GCCCGGCTAATTTTTTGTATTTTTGGTAGAGACGGGGTTTCACCGTGGTCTCGATCTCCTGACCTCGTGATCCACCCGCCTCGGCCTCCCAAAGTGCTGGGATTACAAGCATGAGCCACCGCGCCCAGCCTGTTTTTCTAATTTTTAAAATATTGTGTTACATTAGTTAAGATATTGAACAATTTGATTTTGTTCTTTAAAAGCTTATTACTGCGGCCAGGCATGGTGGCTCACACCTATAATCCCAGCACTTTAGGAGGCCAAGGAAGGAGGATCTCTTGAGTTCAGGAGTTTGAGACCAGCCTGGGCAACATAGGGAGACTCTGTCTCTACAAAAGAATGAAAATTAGCTGGGCAAGGTGGTGTGCGTCTGTAGTCCTAGCTACTTGGGAAGCTGAGGCAGGAGGATTGCTTGAGCCTAGGAGGTCAAGGCTGAGGTGAACTATGATCATGCTATTGCACTCCAGCCTGGGGATGACAGGACAAGACCCTGTCATTAAAAATAAATAAGTATTTTTTTATTATAATTTAGGTTTTAGGGTACATGCACACAATGTGCAGGTTTGTTACATATGTATCCATGTGCCATGTTGATTTCCTGCACCCATAAAAATAAATAAATAAATAAATAAATAAATAAGTAAATAAATACATCAATAAATACATCGCTTACTGCTAAATCCAACACTAGGACTGAGTTGTGCAAAAGTTGACTCAGATTCAGATTCTCCAAATACATCCAAATCTGTTTCTATGAAACAATGTTATAGGTTAAGTCATGGAACAACTTAAGAATATCAACTCAGAAACATTAACAAAAAATAAGGCCTACCTCACAACCAATAACGAAAACACAGGTTGTTATGATCCTCTCGCTACCAAACTCTGTCATAGGAATGTTGCATTGATTTTCCACTCTTTTCTAATTGCCACTAAAGGAAGATTATAATCCGGTATTGTGAAATTTTGAAAAATTAAGCAGTTCTCTGGGAAGAAGAGAGGGAGTGGGAAGCAGGTTGTTAGCAGTAAATTTATATTGCAGGTTCATTCTAAGAAATGAGGCAATGACGCTCTTCTGTTTTATTTTGGTGGTAAAGGGGGAATGGTTGTCAATGGAAGTTGGCAACTAGCGTTTGTCTTAGAATTTGAATAGACTCCTTTAATCAGTTCTTTGATCTTCCAGCTCACTTTGCTGATTATCTCCACTTTGTTCCTACTTTTCCACTGCAACTCACAATCTAAGGTATTTTAATGTTTAATTATCCATTTTTGTCTTTACATCTAACGTTTCTTAAAATTTTAATTTGTCATACCCACATGTGTTTCCTCCTTAGCCATTTGTGTATTACTTCTTTTTTTAAATAATAACAGGAAAAATATTACTGAAGTCAAGAAGTATCTTTATAATGAAAATTCATTATGATTTTATTTATTATTATTGTTGTTGTTATTATTATTATTTTGAGACGGAGTCTCACTTTGTCACCCAGGCTGGAGTGCAGTGGCACGATCTCAGTTCACTGCAACCTCCATCTCCGGAGTTCAAGCAATTCTCCTGCCTCAGCCTCCCGGGTACCTGAAACTACAGGTGCCCGCCACCACACATGGCTAATTTTTGTATCTTTGGTAGAGACAGGGTTTCGCCATGTTGGCCAGGCTGGTCTCGAACTCCTGACCTCAAATGATCCACCCACTCGGCCTCCCAAAGTGCTGAGATTACAGGCATAAGCCACCTCACCCGGCC
>NW_026661036.1:0-2884 GCF_009828535.3 Hylobates moloch | reverse complement strand
AAAAAAAAAAAAAAAAAAAAAAAAAAAAAAAAGACCAGGCGCTGTGGCTCACACCAGTAATCCCAGGACTTTGGGAGGCCGAGACGGGCAGATCATGAGGTCAGGAGATCAAGACCATCCTGGCTAACACGGTGAAACCCCATCTCTAATAAAAATACAAAAAATTAGCCAGGCGTGGTGGCGGGCGCCTGTAGTCCCAGCTACTCAGGAGGCTGAGGCAGGAGAATGGCGTGAACCCGGGAGGTGCAGCTTGCAGTGAGCCGAGATCGCGCCACTGCACTTCAGCCTGGGCGACAGAGTGAGACTCCGTCTCAAAAAAATAAATAAATAAAAATAAAAGTCACAATCATCCCATCTCTGCTCAAAACCCCCCAGTAGAGCCCTCCAGGATCTGCCCCCCCTTCTTCCTCTCCCCCTTGCCCACATAGTCCCTACAGGCGCCCTGGCCCCCTCAATCTTTCTTCTGTAAGCTCCTGTTTCAGGGCCTCTGAATCTGCTGCTCCCTGGCCTAGAACACTTGCTCTTACCCCAAAAACTGTTGGCTCATTCCTCACTTCCTTCAGATTTTGACTCCAATATCACCACCATCGAGGGTCTCCCCGTCACCCAACGGCAAATGGCACTCCATCCCAGCCACATAGGCCTTGCCACTTCCTACCCTCACCCTGACACTCACGACCAGCTGTTCCAGCCCACAGGTTGGTTCTTTTCTCCCTCCCTCCATCAGAATTAAAGCTCCACGTGGGAAAGGGCTTTGTTTTGTTCAACATGGCATCTTGACCTGGTACCTAGAGAAAAAAAAGGGGGGCACACGATTGACACTCAGTAAATGTTTGTTGAGTGAATAAATGAGTGGTCCAAATGTGACCCAGTCTTGATTCCAGCAATGACACAAGAAAAATATTATCGGGTTTTACTTTAATTATCACAAGACCCACTAGGACATGTTTAGTGAAATCTGTATTATCACATAATAAAATCAATCCTGATACCAGAAAAAGATCTGCCTTCCTTGACATTCAGATTCATTAAAAATGACAAAAGAAATCTGAACAACTGGAATAAGGAGGGTTGGGCAGATATTGTGGGTAAAAAAAATCAATCCAAAGCTTCCTGGTAGAAATGAGTATTTCAGAGCAATGATTTTGCAAAAACAAGTTGGCATAAACTGCAAATACCCTTTTCTGTGGGGCCAAAATATTAACTGTGCTTCAGGAAAACAGGCTTTGGTGCCTCAAACAAGATCAGACCTCAAGTACCTAATACAGCCATCATTCCAGCTAAAGATGGCATGCAGGTTGATATGGTCTGGCTCTGTGTCCGCACACAAATCTCATATTGAATTGTACTCCCATAATTCCCACGTGTTGGGCAAGGGACCTGGTGGGAGAGAATTGAATCATGGTGGCGGCTCCCCCCCAATACTGCTCTCGTGGTAGTAAGTCTCAAGAGATCTGATGGTTTTATCAGGGGTTTCTGATTTTGCATCTTCCTCATTCTCTCTTCGCCTGCTGCCATCCGTGGAAGACGGGACTTGCTCCTCCTTGCCTTCCACCATGATTGTGAGGCTTCCCCAGCCGCATGGAACTGTAAGTCCAATTAAACCTCTTTCTTTTGTAAGTTGCCCAGTCTTAGGTATGTCTTTACCAGCATCATGAAAACGGACTAATACACAGGTTATGTATTTACCACCAAATTCTCATCTATTTGGGGTCAAGGGCCATCCCTCCTATCTGCTTATACCTCCAGGTCAGAGCCTGCACTTGGCCAAATGTATACACACTGAATGAATGATCTGTGGTAATCAACACCTTGAAGTTATATATCAATAAAAATAATCTTAAACTCAAGTACACATTGCAGTTTAAAATTTTCAGAACAATTTCTGAGATCAAAACAATTATCATAGATACAGATTCTCCACTTTGATACATTAAAACTATCATCCCAAATCCACTTATCTCAATCTTTTCTTAATGAAATAAAAGGGAACTAAAAGCCAGAAGTCAACAGAATATTCAGTTCCAAAGTATCACCCCATATAGGACTGTTAATTAAGAGAGGGTTCAGGTACCCTTACAATGATCTGACAGACACCATCTTCACAAAAGGATCAAACTTGTCAACAAAAGTATAAACTGACATCTCTTAAGCTGATTCACTGACAAGTGTACATCACCTATGCAGGTGGCATTCTGAACAAAAAATGTGAATCTAATATGAAGAAAATCAGAGGAAGCTAGATTGTAAAACATTCTGTTTTTTTTTTTTTTGCTTTTTTTTATTAATTTTTTTTGCACACAAAAACAATAAACATTTTCTAATAATACATACAAACAAAAAGATGCGTATCAAACATATTAGGAAGGTTGCACATGGGAAGTCGGGGAATAGAAATGGGGGGTGGGAGTTAAAATAAATGAGAGAGGGACTTTATATGGATCAGTGATAATAACTCAATCCTCTATTTGACAAAGAAGAGGGAGAAGGAAGAGGAAGAAAAAGAAAGTGGGATAAAGGATCAGAAAGGGAAGAAAATAGAAAAAATTAGAGTATGACTCCAGGGTAGACCTGTTTTCTTGTCACTGAGTTGGTTGGTTAGTTTGTCTGTTGTATTTTTCATGTTTCGCCATGTTGGCCAGACTGGTCTCGAACTCCTAGCCCGAAGTGATCAACCCGCCTCGCCCCCCAGAGTGCCGGGACCACAGGCGTGAGCCAGCACGTCCAGCCCCCACATTGCTTCTGGCCTCCGTGGTAGACCTCCGAGACGGAGCGGCCGGGCAGAGGCGCTCCTCACTTCCCAGACGGGGTGGCCAGGCAGAGACGCTCCTCACTTCTTCCCAGACGATAGGTGGCTGGGCAGAGGCGCTCCTCACTTCCCAGA
>NW_026661035.1:0-2885 GCF_009828535.3 Hylobates moloch | reverse complement strand
AGACAGGACTTGGAAACATGATTTTAGAAGCCAAACTTCTAGTACCATGCCCTCAACGAATTGGGTTTAGGGTTTCACAGACCATAATTTCACCCCTTTGGGTAGGAGAATGAACACTGTAAGCAGTCACAATCTACTGCCTTCAATGGGTGCTTCAGCAACTGTACTCCTAGTGTCTATCACAGTGTCATAAAATAAGCATAACAGAATATTTGAATGAACAGATAGTCTTGTTTTCTTATTTGCTTCATTGTTTCAGTATAATTCTCACGTAGGAAAAAACTGTTCCACAGATTTCCAGAGTAATGTTGACGGGGAAGATCTCCTAGTCTATAGCTTCTTTTCTCCCTAATCTGTAGCTTTGTTCATAAAAGCCATACTCTCTTTTATCTCCCCAACTGCTGGACACGCTTTCCCTCCTCTTTCATGGATCCTTTCCTGGCTGAAGCCACTCCCTCATCCATAATTCCTTTTTTCTCTACTGTACTCTTCATGCCTTGGAAAACATGAAGAAGAAAAAAAATAAACACATTGTGTCCTGAAAAAAAAAAAAAAAAAAAAGATTTATTCTCTTAGCAAATTAAAGTATACAATGCAGTATTATTAACTATACTTGCTAGGCTGTACATCAGGTCTGTAGAAATTATTCATCTTAGAACTGAAGTTTATACCCTTTGACCAACATCTCCCCATTTCTCCAACCCCTGGGCCTGGTAACCACCATTCTACTCTGTTTCTACGAATTCAACTTTTTTGATTCCACATATAAGTGAGATCATGTTGTATTTGTCTTTCTGTCTGGCTTATTTCACTTAACATAATGTCCTCCAGATTCTTCCACATTCTTACAAATGGCAGGATTTCCTTCTTTTTAAAGGTTGAATAATATTCCATTTTTTGTTTGTGTGCGTGTGTGTGTGTGTGCCACATTTTCTTTATCCGTTCATCTGTCAGTGGACACTTCGTTTCCATTTCTTGGCTATTGTGAACAGTGCTGCAATGAACATGGGAGTACAGATATTTCTTTTTTTATTACTATACTTTAAGTTCTAGGGTACAGGTGCACAATGTGCAGGTTTGTTACATATGTATACATGTGCCATGTTGGTGTGCTGCATCCATTAACTCGTCATTTAGCATTAGGTATATCTCCTAATGCTATCCCTCCCCCTTTCCCCCACCCCACAACAGTCCCCGATGTGTGATGTTCCCCTTCCTGTGTCCAAGTGTTCTCATTGTTCAATTCTCTCTTATGAGTGACAACATGCGGTGTTTGGTTTTTTGTTCTTGTGATAGTTTGCTGAGAATGGTGGTTTCCAGCTTCATCTATGTCCCTACAAAGGACATGAACTCATCCATTTTTATGGCTGCATAGTATTCCATGGTGTATATGTGCCACATTTTCTTAATCCAGTCTATCATTGATGGACATTTGGGTTGGTTCCAAGTCTTTGCTATTGTGAATAATGCCGCAATAAACATACGGAGTACGGATATTTCTTCAACATATTGATTTCATTTCTTTGGGAAATAGATTTAGTAGTGAGATTAAAGTGGGCAAAGAACATGAATAGATATTTTTCCAAAGAAGATACACAAATGGCTACATTGTACAGTGCATGAAAAGATGCTCAACATAACTAATCATCAGAAAAATGAAAATCAAAACCACAATAAGCTACCACCTCACATACATTAGGATAGCTAATATCAAAATGGCAAGAAATAACAAATGTTGGTGAAGATGTGGAGGAAAGGGAACCACAGTTTTTGCTGTGAGCTGCATTTCTGAGGAAAGCAGGTGAAAGAAAGAAGACGTGCCAGGAGCTCAAGATCCTAACTAACTTTGCCACTGTTTAACAAATAAGTATGGAAGAGTGGATGGGTTTTTAGTTTCTCATAGCTTAACATGGGATGTTTTCTCCACTGCCCCGAGTCTTGTTTTTAAGTGAAAGAATCAAAGAAGATCCAGGGGAGGGATGAAGGACAGTAATGGACGTATCATAGCGGTTTGGTTGTGCTTTCCATTTACCTTTAACCTGAGGTCTTTCAAAGCAGTCCTCAACCTCATTTCAGGGACTAACTGAATTAAAAAACAGGTGAATAACCTGACTTAGCTGGTGGAGACCTAGCAGGCCTCCGATGGACTGCTCCTGAAGGCTAAATCCCTGCCTGGAGCTTAGTGTACTGGTTCTAAAAATGTCTCTCTGCAAAGTAACTGTTAACAGGTCGCTTTAGCAGGGAGGATATATTCGCTTTCTAGGGCCGCCATAACAAAGTACCACAAACTCGGCAGTTTAAACAACAGAAACATATTGTCTCACAGTTCTGGAAGCTCCAAGTCCAAAATCAAGGTGTTGGCAGGGCAGTTTCTCCTACTGTGTCTTTCTCTTAACTTCTGGTGTTTCAGGCAATCCTTAGTGTTCACTACAATCTCTGCCTTTGTCTTCACGTGGCATTCAGGACACCAGTCATATTGAATTAGGGCCCCACCTTGTACCAATATGACCTTGTCTTAACTTATTACATTTGCAAATACATTATTTCGAAATAAGGTCACATTCTGAGGTAATGGTTGTTAGGACTTCAATATATTTTAGGAGAAGTCACAATTCAACGAATAACAGGTGATAAAGTCATACTTGGTGCAGCAAAATCCAAAATGCAACCTGCTAAAAGGGTCATTGTGTGCTATGCTTCTCAACCAGGGTGATTAGTCTCCTCAGTAGACACTTGGCAATGTCTGCAGACATTTTTGTTGTCCTAAAAGGGGGACGGATGTGCTATTTGTTTTCTGGTGGGTAAGGTCCAAGGATGCTACTAAACATCCTACAATGCACAGGACAGGCCCCCCAAAGCAAAAAGTATCTGGCCTAAAATGCCCA
>NW_026661034.1:0-2886 GCF_009828535.3 Hylobates moloch | reverse complement strand
TTCATTTCAACTTTGGTGAATCTGACAATTATGTGTCTTGGAGTTGCCCTTCTCGAGGAGTATCTTTGTGGCGTTCTCTGTATTTCCTGAATCTGAATGCTGGCCTGCCTTGCTAGATTGGGGAAGTTCTCCTGGATAATATCTTGCAGAGTGTTTTCCAACTTGGTTCCATTCTCCCCATCATTTTCAGGTACACCAATCAGATGTAGGTTTGGTCTTTTCACATAGTCCCAAATTTCTTGGAGGCTTTGTTCATTTCTTTTTATTCTTTTTTCTCTAAACTTCCCTTCTCACTTCATTTCATCTTCCATCAGCGATACCCTTCCTTCCAGTTGATCGCATGTGCTACTGAGGCTTCTGCAATCTTCGTGTAGTTCTCGAAACTTGGCTTTCAGCTCCATCAGCTCCTTTAAGCCCTTCTCTCCGTTGGTTCTTCTAGTTATCCATTCTTCTAATTTTTTTTCAAAGTTTTTAACTTCTTTGCTATTGTTTTGAATTTCCTCCCGTAGCTCAGAGTAGTTTGATCGTCTGAAGCCTTCTTCTCTCAACTCGTCAAAGTCATCCTCCATCCAGCTTTGTTCCGTTGCTGGTGAGGAACTGCGTTCCTTTGGTATATATTGTGGTATATATTGTGTATATATATACCACATTTGCTTTATCCCTTTATCTATTGTTGGACATCTAGGTGGGTTCCATATCTTGGCTATTGTGAATAGTGCTGCAATAACCATGGGGGTGCAGGTATCTCTTTGATATACCAATTTCTTTTCCTTTGGATAAATGCCTAATAGTGGGATGCTGGATCATATGGTAGTTCTATTTGTAGTTATTTGAGGATCCTTCATATGTTTCCCATAGTGGCTATTCTAGTTTACATTCCCACCAACAGTGTATAAGAGTTCCCTTTTCTCCACATCCTCCCCAGCATTTGTTTTTTTTTTTTGTCTTTTGGGGATAGCCATCCTAATGGGATGAGATGAAACCTTATTGTGGTTTTGATTTGTGTTTTCTCAATGACTAGTGATGTTGAACATTTTTTCATGTATTTGTTGGCCATTTGTATGTGTTTTGAGAAATGTTTGTTCAGATCATTTGCCCGTTTTTTAATCAAATTGTTTGGGATTTTTGCTGTTGAGATGTTTGAGTTCCTTATATATTCTGGATATTAAGCCTCTGTCTCTAAGATGAATAGTTTGCAAATATTTTCTCCTATTCCGTAGGTTGTCTTTTCACTCTGTTGACTGACTACTTTGCTGTGCAGAAGCTTTTTAGTTTGATATAATCTCATTTGTTTATTTTGGCTTCTGTTGCCTGTGCTTTGAGGTCTGATTCATAAAATATTTCTCCAGACCCAATTTTGAGTTGATTTTTATAAAGGGGAGGGGTGGAGATCTAGTTTCATTCTTCTGCATATGGATATTTAGTTTTCCCAGCATCATTTATTAAAGGCACTGTCCTTTTCCCCAGTGTATGTTCTTGGCACCTTTTGCAAAAATCAGTTGGCTGTAGATATGTAGATTAATTTTTGGGTTCTCTGTTTTCATTGGCCTATGTTTCTGTTTTCATGCCAGTACCCTACTGTTTTGGTTACTACAGCTTTGTAGTATATTTTGAATTCTGGTAGTGTGATGCCTACAGCTTTGTTCTTTTTACTCAAGATTGCTTTGGCTGTTCAGGGTCTTTTGTGGTTCCATACAAATGTTACAATTTTTTTTTCTGTTTCTGCAAAGAATGTCATTGGTATTTTGATAGGGATTGTACTGAATCTGTAAATTGCTTTGGGTAGTGTAGTAATTTAACAATATTAATTATTCTGGTCTATAAGTATGGGATGTTTTTCCATTTGTATCCTCTCCAGTTTCTTTTGTCAGTGTTTTGCAGTTTTCCAAGTCTTTCACATCCTTGGTTAAATTTATTCCTAGGTATTTTTTTGGTAGCTATTATAAATGGGATTGCTTTCTTGATTTCTTTTTCAGCTAATTCATTGTTTGTGTGTAGAAATGCTACTGATTTTTTTTATCCTGCAACTTTACTGAATTTGTTTATGAGTTCTAAGAGGTTTTTGTTAGAGTCTAGGTTTTTCTATTTATAAGATTATGTCGGCTGGGTGTGGTGGCTCACGCCTGTAATCCCAGCACTTTGGGAGGCCGAGGTGGGCGGATCACAGGGTCAGGAGATCAAGACCATCCTGGCTAACACGATGAAACCCCATCTCTACTAAAAATACAAAAAAATTATCCGGGCATGGTGGCGGGTGCCTGTAGTCCCAGCTACTCGGGAGGCTGAGGCAGGAGAATGGCGTGAACCCAGGAGGCAGAGCTTGCAGTGAGCCAAGATCACGCCACTGCACTCCAGCCTGGGCAACAGGGCAAGACTCCATCTCAAAAAAAAAAAAAAAAAAGAATATGTAATCTGTAAACGGACATTTTTACATCCTTCTTTTCAGTTTGGATGCCTTTTCTTTCTCTTGCCTAATTTCTCTGGCTGGTTACTTTGGATAAAGTGGGGATGATCAGATCTCTATTGTAAAGAGATATTTTTTTCATAGTTAATATTTACATGAGAATTTCTGGTGCTATTAAAAATACCTTATTTAAAATTTCATTTTGTTTGTTGATATGTAAAAATGTTATTGATTATTTATGAAGCAATGTGGCAAAATTATCTCATCAATTCTGATAGTTTATCTGTAGATATTTTTAGATTTTCAATACAATCCTATCTGCAAATACTGGCGATTTTGTTCCTTTCCAAGCCTTATATGTTTTCTTTTGATGGCTAGGATCTACATTACTGTGTTGAAGTGGTAGTGGGTATCTTCGTCTTATTTCTTGTCACATAGAAAAGTTGTTCCCCTTTCCTGTTCTCCTCCCTCTTCTTGGATAC
>NW_026661033.1:0-2886 GCF_009828535.3 Hylobates moloch | reverse complement strand
TCAGGGTTGTGACACCCAGAAGCTTCATCATTGGGGTGGTGTCTAAAAGAAGCTTCAACATTGTCGGGGTGGTGACTCCCAGAAGCTTCATCATCATCATGGTGGTGATTCCCGGAACCTTCATCATTGGGGTGGTGAATCCCAGAAGTTTATTCATCGGGAAATGAATCCCAGTAACTTGATCATCGGGTTGGTGAATCCCAGAGGTTTCATCATCGGTGTGGTGAATTCAAGAAGCTTCAACATCGGAGTGGTGACTCTCAGAAGCTTCATCATCATCGCGGTGGTGATTCCCAGAAGCTTCATCATCGTGGTTGTGATTCCCAGAAGCTTCATCATCGTTGTGGTGACTCCCAGAAGTTTCATCATCGGTGTGGTGAATCCCAGAAGTTTGATCATCGGGATGATGAATCCCAGAAGTTTCAACATTGGGTTGGTGACTCCCAGAGGCTTCATCATTGGTGTGGTGAATTACAGAAGCTTTGTCATCTGGGTGGTGACTCTGAGAAGCTTCATCATCAGGGTTATGAATCCCAGAAGCTTCATTATCAGGGTGTTGACTCTCATAATTTACACCATTGCGGTGATGACTCCCAGAAGCTTCTATATCATTAGGATGGTGACTCCCAGTAGCTTTGTCATCATCGGGGTGGTGACTCCCAGAAGCTTCATCATGGGGTTGGTGAATCCCGGGAGCTTCATCATTGGGGTTGTGACTCTCAGAAGCTTCATTGTCATCGAAGTGGTGACTCTCTGAAGCTTCATCATTGGGGTGGTGAGTCCCTGAAGCTTCATCATCGTGTTTGTGATTACCAGAAGTTTCATCAACATTGTGGTGACTCCCAGAAGCTTCATCATAGTGTTTGTGATTACCAAAAGTTTCATCATCATTGTGGTTGCTCCCAGAAGTTTCATCATCAGCGTGGTGAACCCCAGAAGTTTCATCATCGGGATTATGAATCCCAGTAGCTTCGTCATCGGGTTGGTGACTCCCAGAGGCTTCATCAGTGTGGTGAATTCCAGAAGCTTCATCATAGGATTGGTGACTCCGAGAAGCTTCATCATTGGGGTTAGAAATCCCAGAAGCTTCATCGTCAGGGTGGTGACTCCCATTATTTTCATCATCATGGTGATGACTCCCAGAAGCTTCTTCATCATCAAGGTGGTGACCCCCAGAAGCTTTGTCATTGGGGTCTTGACTCCAAGAAGCTTCATCATCATCGGGTGATGACTCCTAGTAGCTTCATAATCATCGGTGTGGTGACTCCCAGAAGCTTCATCATCGGGTTGGTGAATCCAAGAAACTACATCATTGGAGTGGCCACTCCCAGAAGCTTCATCATCAGGGTGGTGACACCGAGAGCCATAATCATTGGGTTGGTGACTGCCAGAATTTTCATCATTGGGTTAGTGACTCCCATAAACTTTAGCATCGGGGTAGTGACTCCCAGAAGCTCCATCGTCATCAGCGTTGTGACTCCCCGAAGCTTCATCATCGGGATGGGGTCTCCCAGAAGTTTCATCATCATCGGGATGGTGACTCCCAGAAGCTTGACTCCCAGAAGCTTCATCATTGAGGTGGTAATTCCCAGAATTTCATCAACGGGATGGGGACTCCCAGAAGTTTCATCATCATTGGGATGGTGACTCCCAGAAGCTTCGTCATTGAGGTGGTAATTCCCAGAATTTCATCATCGGGGTGGTGACTCCCAGAATCTTCATCATTGCAGTGTTGAATCCCAGAAGCTTCACCATTGGAGTGGTGACAGTCAGAAGCTTCATCATCATCGGGGTGGTGACTCCCTGAAGCTTCATCATCGGGGTGGTGATTCCCAGAGGTTTCATCATCTTTGTGGTGACTGCCAGAAGATTCATCATCAGGGTGGGGACTCCCAGAAGATTCATCATTGGGGTGGTGATTCCCAGAAACTTCATCATCGGGGTTGTGACTCTGAGAAGATTTATCATTGGGGTGTTGACTCCCAGAAGCTTCATAATCTTCGGGTTGGTGACTCCCAGAAGCTTCATCATCATCGGGGTGTTGACTCCCAGAAGCTTCATCATCGTCGGGGTGATGACTCCCTGATGATTCATCATTGGGGTGGTGATTCCCAGGAGATTCGTCATCGTTTTGATGACTCTGAGAATCTTCATCATCGGGGTGTTGACTCCTGGAAGCTTCATCATTGGGGCTGTGACTCCCAGAAGCTTCATCATCGGGGTGTTGATTCCCAGAAATTTCATCGTCTGGGTGGTGACTCTGACAAGCATCATCATCGGGGTTATGACTCCCAGAAGCTTCATCATATTTGGGGTGGTGACTCCCAGAAGCTTCATCATCTTCAGGGTGGTGAATCCCAGAAACTTCATCATCATCGGGATGGTGACGCCCAGAAGCTTCATCATCATCTGGGTGGTGATGCCCAGAAGCATCATGATCAGGGTGGTCATTCCCAGAAGCATCATGATTTTGGTGGTGTTCCCAAAATCTTCATCTTCAGGGTGGCGAATCCCAGAAGTTTCATCATAAGGGTGGTGATTCCCAGAAGTTTCATCTTCGGAGTGGTGACTCCCAGAAGCTTCTTCATCAGGGTTTTGACTCCCAGAAGCTTCATCATCTTCGAGGTGGAGACTCCCAGAAGCTTCATCATCATCGGGGTGGTGACTCCCAAAAGCTTCGTCTTCATCTGGGTGGTGACTCCCAGAAGATTCATTATCATTGGCATGGTGACTCCCAGAAGCTTCATCATCATAGGTGTGGTGACTCCCAGAAGCTTCATCATCAGGGTCGTGACTCCCAGAATCTTCATCATTGCGGTTGTGAATCTCAGAAGCTTCGTCATCGTTTTGGTGAGTCCTAGGAACTTCATCATCGGGGTGGTGAAT
>NW_026661032.1:739-2886 GCF_009828535.3 Hylobates moloch | reverse complement strand
GGAAATATGTAATTAAACATTGTCTTTATCAAGTAATGTAAAAAAAAGGGTAAGAGTAACTTTGCAGCCGGGCGCGGTGGCTCATGCTTGTAATCCCAGCACTTTGGGAGGCCGAGGCGGGCGGATCACGAGGTCAGGAGATCGAGACCAGGGTGAAACCAAGTTTCTACTAAAAATACAAAACAAAAAAAAATTAGCCGGGCGTGGTGGCGGGCGCCTGTAGTCCCAGCTACTGGGAGAGCTGAGGCAGGAGAATGGCGTGAACCCGGGAGGCGGAGCTTGCAGTGAGCCGAAATCGTGCCACTGCACTCCAGCCTGGGTGACACAGCGAGACTCCATCTCAAAAAACAAAAACAAAAACAAACAAAAAAGAGTAACTTTGCAACATAGGACTTGAATGAGCAGCTGGTGATTATCAAAATCTGGCACTTACTTGATTTATACTTGTACACTCACAGCTAAACGTCTCTACCTGTTTTTCTATGTCGTAAATCTAGGACATTACTTATCTACCTAGGAAGAGTAATAAATATTAATAATGTGCTATGATAAACACCCTGCACTCTTCCAAATCTTACAATAAAACTGCTTCAATTTCACTTGTTTAGCTTTTATACTTAGTTTTTTAGTTGATCTATGCTTATTTTAAGGAACCTGAACTACTCTAACAGAATCCACATAATTTTTATATTAGTCAAACTGCTTCTTTCTAACTCTGGTTCTAATAGTTATAAAAAGATAATGATAAATTTATGAAGTAGATACAGTCAAATCTGAGTTTCTTAAAGTATATACTTAGAATCGGTTATAACTTTAGATATTCTTTCTTGACGGTCTTTTCCTAAAGTTATGATGTTCTCTCTAGGTAATATTGCCACACTCATAAATTAGAAATAAAGACAAAAATGTGAAAACTACAGTAATTTAAGAGAATGTAGGTTTTCTACATGCCATTTCTATTGGCTACTGAAAATAGTGGAAATAAGTAAATAAAGAGCTACCTGTCCAGAAGCGTCTCATGCAAAAATCCATCTTTCTGAGCCTTTTTAAGAATTTCACTGTCTTCTTTACTTATTTTAAGTTTGTGGTCTTGGAAGCTCTGAAATTTCTTTCTGCAAAGAAAATGTCTTCATTGAAAAATACCTCAAACTCTGGTTATATATATTTACTATTAAATTTATAAATACTGCTAATTTTTCACTTATTAAAAAAGTCTAATTGTAGGTCAGGCTTAGTGGCTCATGCCTGCAATCTCAGCACTTTGGGAGGCGAAGGCAGGCACATCACTCGAGGTCAGGAGTTCAAGAACAGCCTGGCTAACATGGTGAAACCCCGTCTCTACCAAAAATACAAAAATTAGCCAAGCATAGTGGCGTGCGCCTGTAGTCCCAGCTACTCGGGAGGCTGAGGCAGGAGAATCACATGAACCTGGGAGGCAGAGGTTGTGATGAGCCGAGATCACGCCACTGCACTCCAGTCTGGGGGACAGAGCAAGACTCCGTCTTGGGGGAGAAAAAAAAAAGTCTAATTGTATTTTTTTTAATAAGCTGGAGCTCTTCAACAAAGATGACCTTCGTGACCTCTCATGAGGAGGTCCATTCATTGGCTGGGTAGCACAAGCCCCCACTTCCATTAGGGCATACTGGCTGGAATCCCCTGTGTCTTGGCCATAGCACAGCCTTTGACTGGCATCACACCCATTCTATGAATGAATAGAGATTGACTAACCCGAGTGACTAGCTTTGAGAGCTGGTAGGACGATTAGGAAAACTGAAGCCTCAAGAAAAGAAAAGCATTTAACTCAGTGCTCTGTCCTAGAGGCCACGTTGTGTTGTATCTTCTTGTCAGTTTTATTTTTTCAGACAGGGCCTTGCTCTGCCACCCAGGCTGGAATGCAGTGGTGATCAGAGCTCACTGCAGCCTTGAACTCCTGGGCTCAATCTTGCTGTCTCAGCCTCCCGAGTAGCTGGGCCTATAGGCATGCACCACCATCCTCGGCTAATTAGGTAATTTATTTTGAAAGCACTTTGAGAAGCACTTCACTGTCAAATCTGTAGGTCTAAAAGGAAAACAATACATACACATAATTGATTTCACATTGTTTTACATTTCCTTTGTCTTCTTCTGGAATGTCATCTTTTTTCTTG
>NW_026661032.1:0-547 GCF_009828535.3 Hylobates moloch | reverse complement strand
GTAACACAATGCTACCTTTAGTAAGAGGGATCTGTGTTCTGGTCACAAAGGTGAAGGGCTGACAGAGGTAACACAAGGCTACCTTTAGTAAGAGGGATCTGTGTTCTGGTCATAAAGGTGAAGGGCTGACAGAGGTAACACAAGGCTACCTTTAATAAGAGGGAGCTGTGTTCTGGTAGATAAGGCAAGGTCATAAAAGTGAAGGGCTGACAGAGATTAGGAGAGCCTGCAATTAAATGGTAAGGGAAAAGAGTCCTAAATAATCACTGTTCAGAGCTTCCAGGTACTTGACTAGCCAAAGAGACCCAGAAAACTTTGTATTTCATCTGAAAATTGCTTTAAATAGTGAAAAACGCAATCTTTGTGTAAGTATCTTTGTATCTTTGTATAAGTGCAAAGCACTGCACATATATTTGCAATTGTTGCCTTCAATGACACTTTTGTGATGATATCCAGATGCAAAATAATTTAAACGTGATACAATAAAATATAAATAAAATTAAATGTAAGTCACAAACCCATCTGCATTTCCCCAATGACCTGTTTC
>NW_026661031.1:0-2886 GCF_009828535.3 Hylobates moloch | reverse complement strand
ATTCCATTCCATTGCATTCCATTCCATTCCATTCCATTCCATTCCATTCCATTGCATTCCATTCCATTCCATTAAATTCCATTGCATTCCATTCCATTCCATTCCATTCCATTCCATTGTATTCCACACTATTCTATTCTATTCGTTTTTTTAACAAGTTCTCAATCTGTCACCCTGGCTGGATTGCAGTGGAACAATGTAAGCTCACATTTTCTTTCTCCATTCCATTCCACTCCATTGCATTCCATTCCAGTCCATTCCATTTCATTGAATGCCATTGCATTCCATGCCATTCCATTGCACTCCTTTCCATTCCATTCCATTCCATATCGTTCCCTTCCATTCCATTCTAATCCATTCCATTCCAATTCATTCCATTCCATTCCATTCTATTAAATTCCAATCAATTCCATTGCATTCCACATCGTTCCATTCCATTCAATTCCATTTGATTCCGTTCCATTCCATTTGATTCCATTCCATTCCATTCCTCTCCGTTCCATTCTATTCCATTCCCTTCCTTTTCCTTTCATTCATTTCCATTGTATGGCATTCCATTCCATTCCACCACACTCCATTCCACTCCCCTCCAATCCACTCCACACCACTCCACTCCACTCCACTCCACTCCACTCCATTCCATTCCATTCCACACTATTCTCTTCTATTCCTTTCTTTCAATACTTTTTCAATCTGTCACCATGGCTGTATTGCAGTGGAACAATGTCAGCTCACATTTAATTCACCGTTTCATTCCATTGCATTCCATTCCATTGAATTCCATTTTATTCCATTCCATTATGTTCCATTCCATTACATTGCACTCCATTCTATTCCATTCCATTCCATTCCATTCCATTCCATTCCATTCCATTCCATTCCATTCCGTTGTATTCCATTCCATTCCACACTATTCTATTCTATTCTTTCTACCAACAAGTTCTCAATCTGTCACCCTGGCTGTATTGAGGTGGCACAATGTCAGCGCTCATTTTATTTCACCATTTCATAACATTCCATTTCATTCCATTCCATTCAATTCCTCTCATTTCCTCTCCATTCCACTCCCTTTCTTTCTCCTCCCTTACACTCCACTCCGTTGTGCTTTTCTCCATACCATTCAATTCCATTACTCTCCATTCCATGCCATGCCAATCCATTCCATTCCATTCCATTCCATTCCAATCCATTCCACTGCATTTCATTCCATTCCATTCCATTCCATTCCATTCCATTCCATTCCATTCCATTTCATTCCATTCCGTTCCATTGCACTCCATTCCATTCCGTTCCTTTCCATTCCATTCCCATTCCCTCTATTCCGTTTCATACAATTCCACTGAAATCCACTGCACTAGAGAACTTTCCTTTCCGTTCCATTCCATTTTATACCATTCCTTTCCATCTCGTATCAGTGCACTCCATTCCATTCCATTCCATTTTTTTCTTTTCATTCATTCCCTTCTTACAACAAGTTCCCAATCTATTACCCTGGCTTGATTGCAGCCACGCTATTTCCTTTCTTCTCCATTCGACTCCACTGCTCTCCCCTACACATTTTTGAATTCCAATCCATTCCATTCCATTCCATTCCTTTGCATTCCATTCCATTCCATTCCTTTCCATTCCATTCCATTCCATTCCATTTCATTCCTTTCCAATCCATTCCGTTCCATTCCTTTCCATTTCAGTCCATTCCGTTCCATTCCATTCCATTCCATTCCATTTCAGTCCATTCCGTTCCACTCCGTTCCATTCCATTCCATTACATTCCATTCCACAATATTCGATTCTATTCCTTTCTTTCAACATGTTCTCAATCTGTCACCCTGGCTGGATTGCAGTGGCACATTGTCAGCTCACATTATATTTCACCGTTCCATTCTATTCTATTCCATTTCATTCTATTGCATTCCATTTCATTCCATTCCATTCCATTCCACTCCATTTCATTCCATTCTGTTCCGTTCCGTTACATTGGTCTCCATTCCATTCTATTCCATACCATTCCATTCCATCCCATCCCATGCCATTCTACAACATTCAATTCCATTCTATTCCATTCAATTCCACAGCATTGTATTCTACTTCTTCCTTTCAACAAGTTCTCAATCTGTTACCATGCCTGGGTTGCAGTGGCAAAATGTCATCTCACGTTTTATTTCACCGTTCCATTCCATTCCATTTTATTGTATTTCATTCCATTCCATTTTATTGTATTTCATTCCATTCCATTCCATTTCATTCCATTTCACGCCGTTCCATTCCATTCCATTCCATTCCAATCCGTTTCACTCCATTCCGTTCCATTCCGTTCCATTGCACTCCATTCAATTGTGTTCCATTCCATTCCATCCCATCCCTTTGCATCACATAACATCCGTTCCCATACCATCCCATCCTCTTACATCACATACCGTCCCATTCCATCCCATCCCGTCCCATTCCATTCCATTCCATTCCATTCCATTCCATTCCATTCCATTCCATTATTTCACTCCATGCCATTCCATTTCATTCCATTCCATTCAATTTGACTCCATTCCATTCCATTCCATTCCATTTTATTCCATTCCACTTAATTCCATTCCTTTCTTCAAGAAGTTCTCAATCTGTCACACTGGATGGATTGCAGATCTACCATGTCAGCTCATATTTTATTTCACCTTTCCTTTCCAGTCCATTCTATTCCATACAATTCCGTTCCATTGCATTGCATTCCATTCCATTCCACAGTTTTCTAATCTATTCATTTCTTTCAACAAGTTCTCAATGTGTCACCCTGGCTGGATTGCATTAGCACAATGGCAGCTCACATTTTATTTCACCATTCCATTCGATTCCATTCCATTCCATTCCATTCCATTCCATTCCATTCCATTCCAT
>NW_026661030.1:2608-2886 GCF_009828535.3 Hylobates moloch | reverse complement strand
GAGAAGGAGTCTCACTCTTTCACCCAGGCTGGAGTGCAGTGGCGCAACCTCGGGTCACTGCAGGCTCTGCCCCCCAGGGTTCACGCCATTCTCCTGCCTCAGCCTCCCACGTAGCTGGGACTACAGGCGCCCGCCACCTCGCCCGGCTAATTTTTTGTATTTTTAGTAGAGACGGGGTTTCAGCGTGTTAGCCAGGATGGTCTCGATCTCCTGACCTCGTGATCCCCCCGCCTCGGCCTCCCAAAGTGCTGGGATTACAGGCATGAGCCACAGCGCCC
>NW_026661030.1:0-2500 GCF_009828535.3 Hylobates moloch | reverse complement strand
TGTATTTTTAGTAGAGACAGGGTTTCACCGTGTTCGCCAGGATGGTCTCGATCTCCTGACTTTGTGATCCACCCGCCTCGGCCTCCCAAAGTGCTGGGATTACAGGCGTGAGCCACTGTGCCCGGCCTGTCTTTGCCCCTTTCTAATCTGTTCTCCACAAAGCAGCTGGAGGGCTCTCTTCTCTCCTCTCCCCCTCCTCCCCTCCCCTCCCCTCTTCTCTCTCTCCTCTCCTTATCTCCTCCTCTTTGTCTCTCTCTCGTTCTCTTTCTCTCTTTTTCTTTCTTTCACAGAGTCTTGCTCTGTTGCCCAGGCTGGAGTGCAGTGGCACAATCTCTGCCCACTGTAATCTCCATCTCTTGGGTTCAAGTGATTCTCATGCCTCAGTCTTCTGAGTAGCTGGGATTATAGGTGCACGCCACCATGCCCAGCTATTTTTTTGTATTTGTTTTTCTTTAGTAGAGACAAGGTTTCACTGTGTTGGCCAGGCTGGTCTCAATGTCCTGGCCGCAGTTGATCCACCTGCCTCAGCCTGCCAAAGCTCTGGGATTATAGGTGTGAGCCACCACACCTGGCTTTTTTTTTTTTTGGATGGAGTCTCGCTGTTTCACCAGGCTGGAGTGCAGTGGCGTGACCTTGGCTCACTGCAACCTCCGCTTCCTAGGTTCAAACGATTCTTCTGTCTCAGCCTCCTGAGTAGCTGGGACTACAGGTGTGCGCCACCACGCCCAGCTAATTTTTGTATTTTTAGTACAGACGAGGTTTTACCATGTTGGCCAGGATGGTCTCGATCTCTTGACCTTGTGATCCTCCCACCTCGGCCTTCCAAAGTGCTGGGATTACAGGTGTGAGCCACTGCGCCCACAACCTCCCCTTTTTTTTAGTTTTTAATTTTTTTTTTAAGAGAGGGTCTTGCTCTGTCACTTAGGCTGGAGTGCAGTGGTGTGATCACGGCTCACTGCAGCCTTGACCTCCTGGGCTCAAGCAATCCTCCCACCTCAGCCTCCTGAGTAGCTGGCACTACAGGTGTGTGCCACCATAACTGGCTAATTTTTGTATTTTTTGTTGAGATGGGGACTCACTACGTTGCCCAGGCTGGTCTCAAACTTCTGGGCTCAGGTAATCCTCCCCCCTCAGCCTTCCAAAATGCTGGGATTACAGATGTGAGCTACTGTGCCTGGCCTGGAGTGACCTTTAAAAACCACAAATGTGCTCCAGTCCTTCAGTGGCTTTCCTCTGCCCCTCACATATGCCAGCGTCCTTCACCTGCTGCTAGGGCCCAGCATGACCTGGCCCTTCCAAGCTTTCTGCGTGGTCTTGAGCCGCTTCCCCTTGCCCTCCACACACTGACCCTCGCAGAGCGTCGAAGAATCCATGCTCCTTTCTACCGTAGGACCTTCCTGCGTGTCCCTTTGCCCGGAACTCACTTCCTTTGACCTCAAGCTCCTTTGCTCAACAAATATCCATGTCTTTCACATGTCACATCTTAAAGGAATCCCTGCATGGGATCTCCAGACCAAGTCAGAGTCCTGGGTGTATCATCTCAGCAAATAAATAATAACCTTCCTCCACAGAAACACATGTTTGCAATTATGCATTTGTGAAAATGGACTCTAAGCTCCATAACAGGCAGGAGCTTTGCCTAGTTTTGCTCGCTCGTGTGTCTGCAGCACTTAGCGTGGTATCAGGCACACTTGTTGAATGAATAAATAGGAGTTTAAAACAAGGATTGCAAGGAGAAGGTCGAAAAGACAAGGACTGGGTTATTGTAGCCTGAGGACAAATGGGCAGGGGCTTGCTTCTAAAGGACTCAGTGGATGTGGTCATGGTACCCACTTTAGGAGAAGCATGCCTAAGGCACGCCCTCGAGGAGGCTGGCTTGGCACAGAGCTAGGATTGTGGGCTCTTTCGAGAGGGGTGTGGCGCAGCAGAAAGGGCAGAGCTTTCATAGCCCAGTGTTGCTCACCTGCCAGCTGGCTCTGCTTCTGTACTTCATTTGGTCAATGGCTTACATCTGACTCTGTTTCTGCAGCTGTACGAAGAGATTTCACAGGGTGGTGAGGATGAAGTGAGTCTACAAGGCAGTATAACAGCAGCTAAGAAGTTCAAGACACATTTGGCGCGGCATCCTGGCTCTCCACCTCTTCACTGTGTGACCTGGAGTGCACTGCTCAACCTCTCTGGTCCTGTTTATCTAGAAAAGGGACCAATCATAGTGAGTTCACTCATTCATTCAGTGCAGATCTGTTGAATGACTACTTTTTCAAAAGTTTTTATTATTTATTTATTGGAGACAGAGTCTTGCTCTGTCACCCAGGCTGGAGTGTAGAGGCACGATCTCGGTTCACTGCAACCTCTGCCTCCTGGGCACAGAGCCATTCTTCTGCCTGAGCCTCCTGGGTAGCTGGGATTATAGGTGCCCACCACTACGCCCGGCTATTTTTGTATTTTTAGTAGAGACGGGGTTTCATCATGTTGGACATGCTGGTCTCGAACTCCTGAC
>NW_026661029.1:1448-2886 GCF_009828535.3 Hylobates moloch | reverse complement strand
TTGAGAAGTTCTGAAAGTCTCTTTCTGTGGAAACCGCAAGTGGACATTCGTAGAGCTAAGGGGCCAATAGTGGAAAAAAGAATGTCTTCAAATGAAAACTACACTGAAGCATTCTGTGAAACTTCTTTCTCTTCTGTGCATTCAACTAACAGAGGTGAACCATACTTTTCATTGAGCAGTTCTGAAACACTCTTTCTGTAGAAACTGCAAGTGGACATTCGGAACGCGAAGGGGCCTAGAGTGGAAAAAGGAATATCTTCAAATAAAAACTACACAGAAGCATTCTGTGAAACTTCTTCCTGTTCCAAGCATTCAAATAACAGAGTTGAAGCTTACTTTTGATTGAGCAGTTCTGAAACACTCTTTCTTTAGAAAATGCAAGTGGACATACTGAGTGTTAAGGGACTTAGACTGGAAAAAGGAATATCTTCAAATGAAAACTATACAGAAGCATTCTGTGAAACTTCTTTCTGTTCTGTGCATTCACCAAACAGAGTTGAAACATACTTTTGCTTGAGCAGTTCTGAAACACTCTTTCTGTAGAAACTGCAAGTGGAAATGCGGTGCGCAACGGGGACTATAGGTGAAAAAGGAATATCTTCCAATATAAACTACACAGAAGCATTCTGTGAAACTTCTGTGTGTTCTGTGCATTCAACTAACAGAGTTGAAACTTACTTTTGATTGAGCAGTTCTGAAACACTCTTTCTGTAGAAACTGCAAGCGGACATTTGGATCGTCATGGGGCCTGTAGTGGTAAAAGCAAGATCTACAAATGAAAACTACACAGAAGTATTCTGTGAAACTACTTTCTGTTCTGTGCATTCAACTAACAGATTGGAAACTTACTTTTGATTTAGCTGTTCTGAAACACTTTCTGTAGAAATTGCAAGTGGACATACGGAGTGCTAAGGCGCCTATAGTGGAAAAAGGAATACCTTCATATAAAAACTACTCAGAAGAATTCTGTGGAACTTCTTTCTGTTCTATGCTTTCAACTAACAGAGTTGAACCTTAGTTTTGATTGAGCAGTTGTGAAACACTCTTTCTGTAGAAACTGCAAGTGGACATACGGAGTGCCAAGGGACTTATAGTGGAAATAGCTATATCTTCAAATAAAAAATACACAGAAGCATTCTGTGAAACTATATTCTGTTCTGTGAATTCAACCAACAGAGTTGAACATTACTTTTGATTGAGCAGTTCTGAAACACTCTTTCTGTAGAAACTGCAAGTGGATAATCCGGGCGCTAAGGGGTCTACACTGAAAAAAGAATATCTTCAAAGAAAAACTACACAGAAGCATTCTCTGAAACTCCTTTCTGTTCTGTGAATTCAATTAACAGAGTTGAACATTACTTTTGATTGAGCAATTCTGAAACACTCTTGCTGTAGAAACTGCAACGGGATATTCCGAGCGCTAAGGGGCCTATAGTGG
>NW_026661029.1:0-1438 GCF_009828535.3 Hylobates moloch | reverse complement strand
TTGAGAAGTTCTGAAAGTCTCTTTCTGTGGAAACCGCAAGTGGACATTCGTAGAGCTAAGGGGCCAATAGTGGAAAAAAGAATGTCTTCAAATGAAAACTACACTGAAGCATTCTGTGAAACTTCTTTCTCTTCTGTGCATTCAACTAACAGAGGTGAACCATACTTTTCATTGAGCAGTTCTGAAACACTCTTTCTGTAGAAACTGCAAGTGGACATTCGGAACGCGAAGGGGCCTAGAGTGGAAAAAGGAATATCTTCAAATAAAAACTACACAGAAGCATTCTGTGAAACTTCTTCCTGTTCCAAGCATTCAAATAACAGAGTTGAAGCTTACTTTTGATTGAGCAGTTCTGAAACACTCTTTCTTTAGAAAATGCAAGTGGACATACTGAGTGTTAAGGGACTTAGACTGGAAAAAGGAATATCTTCAAATGAAAACTATACAGAAGCATTCTGTGAAACTTCTTTCTGTTCTGTGCATTCACCAAACAGAGTTGAAACATACTTTTGCTTGAGCAGTTCTGAAACACTCTTTCTGTAGAAACTGCAAGTGGAAATGCGGTGCGCAACGGGGACTATAGGTGAAAAAGGAATATCTTCCAATATAAACTACACAGAAGCATTCTGTGAAACTTCTGTGTGTTCTGTGCATTCAACTAACAGAGTTGAAACTTACTTTTGATTGAGCAGTTCTGAAACACTCTTTCTGTAGAAACTGCAAGCGGACATTTGGATCGTCATGGGGCCTGTAGTGGTAAAAGCAAGATCTACAAATGAAAACTACACAGAAGTATTCTGTGAAACTACTTTCTGTTCTGTGCATTCAACTAACAGATTGGAAACTTACTTTTGATTTAGCTGTTCTGAAACACTTTCTGTAGAAATTGCAAGTGGACATACGGAGTGCTAAGGCGCCTATAGTGGAAAAAGGAATACCTTCATATAAAAACTACTCAGAAGAATTCTGTGGAACTTCTTTCTGTTCTATGCTTTCAACTAACAGAGTTGAACCTTAGTTTTGATTGAGCAGTTGTGAAACACTCTTTCTGTAGAAACTGCAAGTGGACATACGGAGTGCCAAGGGACTTATAGTGGAAATAGCTATATCTTCAAATAAAAAATACACAGAAGCATTCTGTGAAACTATATTCTGTTCTGTGAATTCAACCAACAGAGTTGAACATTACTTTTGATTGAGCAGTTCTGAAACACTCTTTCTGTAGAAACTGCAAGTGGATAATCCGGGCGCTAAGGGGTCTACACTGAAAAAAGAATATCTTCAAAGAAAAACTACACAGAAGCATTCTCTGAAACTCCTTTCTGTTCTGTGAATTCAATTAACAGAGTTGAACATTACTTTTGATTGAGCAATTCTGAAACACTCTTGCTGTAGAAACTGCAACGGGATATTCCGAGCGCTAAGGGGCCTATAGTGG
>NW_026661028.1:0-2886 GCF_009828535.3 Hylobates moloch | reverse complement strand
CTTTTGATTGAGCAGTTCTGAAACACTCTTTCTGTAGAAACTGGAATAGGATATTTTGAGCACTAAGGGGCCTTTAGTGGAAAAAGGAATATCTTCAAATAAAAACAACATAGAAGCATTCTGTGAAAATACTTACTGCTCTGTGCATTCAACTAACAGAGTTGAAGCTTACTTTTGATAGAGCAGTTCTGAAACACTCCTTCTGTGGAAACTGTAAGGGGACATTCAACTAATAGATTTGAAGCTTACTTTTGATACAGCAGTTCTGAAACACTCTTTCTGTAGAAACTGCAAGGGGACATTCGGAGCAATATGGGGCCTACAGTGGAAAAAGGATTATCTTCAAAAAAAAACTTCACAGAAGCATTCTGTGAAACTTCTTTCTGTTCAGGGCATTGAACTAACAGAGTTGAAGCTTACTTTTGTTAGAGCAGCTCTGAAACACTCTTTCTGTAGAAACTGCAAGTGGACATTCAGAGCGCTTAAGGGCTTATAGTGGAAAAAGGAATGTCTTGAAATAAAAACTACACAGAAGCATGGTGTGAAACTTCTTTCTGTTCTGTGCATTCAACTAACATATTTGAAGCTTACTTTTGATTGAGCACTTCTGAAACACTCTTTCTGTAGTAACTCCAAGGGAACAATCGGAGCGCCAAATGGCCAATAGTGGAAAAAGGAATATCTTCAAAGAAAAACTACACAGAAGCATTCTGTGAAACTGCTTTCTGTTCTGTGCATTCAACTAACCGAGTTGAAGCTTACTTTTGATAGAGCAATTCTGAAACACTCCTTGTGTACAAATTGTATGGGGACAATCGGAGTGCTGAGGGTCCTATAGTGGAAAAAGGAATATCTTCAAATAAAAACTACACAGAAGCATTCTGTGAAACTTCTTTCTGTTCTGTGCATTCAACTAACAGATCTGAATCATACTTTTGATAGAGCAGTTCTGAAACACTCTTTCTGTAGAAACTGCAAGGGGACATGCGGAGCACTAAGGGGCCTATACTGGAAAAGGATTATCTTAAAATAAAAACTACACAGAAGCATTCTGTGAAACATCTTTCTGTTCTGTGCATTCAACTAAAGGAGTTGAACCATACTTTTGATAGAGCAGTTCTGAGACACTCCTTCTGTAGAAACTGCAAGTAGACATTCTGAGCGCTAAGGGGCTTACAGAGGAAACAGGATTATCTTCAAATAAAAACTACACGGAAGCATTCTGTGTAACTTCTTTCTGTTCTGTGCATTCAACTAACAGAGTGGAAGCTTACTTTTATTGAGCAGTTCTGGAACACTCTTTCTGTAGAAACTGGAATGCGACAAGCTGAGCACTAGGGGGCTTATACTGGAAAAAGGAATATCTTCAAATAAAAACTACACAGAAGCATTTTGTGAAACTTCTTTCTGTTCTGTGCATTCATCTAACGGAGTTGAAAATTACTTTCGATTGAGCAGTTCTGAAACACACCTTCTGTAGTAACTGCAAGGGAACATTTGGAGCCCTAAATGGCCTATAGTGGAAAAAGGAATATCTTCAAATAAAAACTGCACAGAAGCATTCTGTGAAACTTCTTTCTGTTCTGTGCATTCAACTAACAGATCTGAATCATACTTTTGATAGAGCAGTTCTGAAACACTCTTTCTGTAGAAACTGCAAGGGGACATGCGGAGCACTAAGGGGCCTATACTGGAAAAGGATTATCTTAAAATAAAAACTACACAGAAGCATTCTGTGAAACATCTTTCTGTTCTGTGCATTCAACTAAAGGAGTTGAACCATACTTTTGATAGAGCAGTTCTGAGACACTCCTTCTGTAGAAACTGCAAGTAGACATTCTGAGCGCTAAGGGGCTTACAGAGGAAAAAGGATTATCTTCAAATAAAAACTACACGGAAGCATTCTGTGTAACTTCTTTCTGTTCTGTGCATTCAACTAACAGAGTGGAAGCTTACTTTTATTGAGCAGTTCTGGAACACTCTTTCTGTAGAAACTGGAATGCGACAAGCTGAGCACTAGGGGGCCTATACTGGAAAAAGGAATATCTTCAAATAAAAACTACACAGAAGCATTTTGTGAAACTTCCTTCTGTTCTGTGCATTCAAGTAACATAGTTGAAGCATAGTTTTGATAGAGCAGTTATGAAACATTCTTTCTGTGGAAACTGCAAGGGGACACTCGGAGCGCTAAAGGGACTACAGTGGAAAAAGGGATATCTTCATATAAAAAGTGCACAGAAGCATTCTGTGAAACTTCTTTCTGTTCTGTGCATTCAACTAACAGAGTTGAAGCCTACTTTTGATAGAGCAGTTCTGAAACACTCCTTCTGGGGAAACTGTAAGGGGACATTCTGAGCGCTAAGGGTCCTATAGTGGAAAAAGGAATACCTTCAAATAAAAACTACAGATAAGCATTCTGTGAAACTTCTTTCTGTTCTGTACATTCAACCAATAGATTTGAAGCTTACATTTGAGAGAGCTGTTCTCAAACACTCTTTCTGTAGAAACTGCAAGGCGTCATTCCGAGCACTAAGGGGCCTATACTGGAAAAAGGGATATCTTCAAATAAAAACTACACAGAAGCATTCTGTGAAACTTCTTTCTGTTCTGTGCATTCAACTAAGAGAGTTCAAGCATGCTTTTGATAGAGCAGTTCTGAAACACTCTTTCTGTAGAACCTTCAAGTAGACATTCTGAGCTCTAAGGGGCTTATAGTGGAAAAAGGAATATCTGCAAATAAAAACTACACAGAATCATTCCGTGAAACTTCTTTCTGTTCTGTGCATTCAACTAACAGGCTTGAAGCTTACTTTTGATTGAGCAGTTCTGGAACACTCTTTCTGTAGAAACTGCAATGGGACATTCGGAGCACTAAGAGGACTAGAG
>NW_026661027.1:0-2887 GCF_009828535.3 Hylobates moloch | reverse complement strand
TCAGGGTTGTGACACCCAGAAGCTTCATCATTGGGTTGGTGTCTAAAAGAAGCTTCAACATCGTTGGGGTGGTGACTCCCAGAAGCTTCATCATCATCACGGTGGTGATTCCCGGAACCTTCATCATTGGGATGGTGAATCCTGGAAGTTTAATCATTGGGAAATGAATGCCAGAAACTTCATCATCGGGTTGGTGACTCCCAGAGGCTTCATCATCAGTGTGGTGAATTCCAGAAGCCTCAACATCGGAGTGGTGACTCTCAGAAGCTTCATCATCATCGCGGTGGTGATTTCCAGAAGCTTCATCATCGTGGTTGTGATTCCCAGAAGCTTCATCATGGTTGTAGCGACTCCCAGAAGTTTCATCATTGGTGTGGTGAGTCCCAGAAGTTTGATCATCGGGATGATGAATTCCAGAAGTTTCATCATTGGGTTGGTGACTCCCATAGGCTTCATCATAGGTGTGGTGAATTACAGAAGCTTTGTCATCTGGGTGGTGACTCTGAGAAGCTTCATCATCAGGGTTATGAATCCCAGAAGCTTCATTATCAGGGTGTTGACTCTCATAATTTACACCATTGCGGTGATGACTCCCAGAAGCTTCTATATCATTAGGATGGTGACTCCCAGTAGCTTTGTCATCATCGGGGTGGTGACTCCCAGAAGCTTCATCATGGGGTTGGTGAATCCCGGGAGCTTCATCATTGGGGTTGTGACTCTCAGAAGCTTCATTGTCATCTAAGTGGTGACTCTCTGAAGCTTCATCATTGGGGTGGTGAGTCCCTGAAGCTTCATCATCGTGTTTGTGATTACCAGAAGTTTCATCAACATTGTGGTGACTCCCAGAAGCTTCATCATAGTGTTTATGATTACCAAAAGTTTCATCATCATTGTGGTTGCTCCCAGAAGTTTCATCATCAGCGTGGTGAACCCCAGAAGTTTCATCATCGGGATTATGAATCCCAGTAGCTTCGTCATCGGGTTGGTGACTCCCAGAGGCTTCATCATCAGTGTGGTGAATTCCAGAAGCTTCGTCATAGGATTGGTGACTCCGAGAAGCTTCATCATTGGGGTTAGAAATCCCAGAAGCTTCATCGTCAGGGTGGTGACTCCCATTATTTTCATCATCGTGGTGATGACTCCCAGAAGCTTCTTCATCATCAAGGTGGTGACCCCCAGAAGCTTTGTCATTGGGGTCTTGACTCCAAGAAGCTTCATCATCATCGGGTGATGACTCCTAGTAGCTTCATAATCATCGGTGTGGTGACTCCCAGAAGCTTCATCATCAGGTTGGTGAATCCAAGAAACTACATCATTGGAGTGGCCACTCCCAGAAGCTTCATCATCAGGGTGGTGACACCGAGAGCCATAATCATCGGGTTGGTGACTGCCAGAATTTTCATCATTGGGTTAGTGACTCCCATAAGCTTTAGCATCGGGGTAGTGACTCCCAGAAGCTCCATCGTCATCAGCGTTGTGACTCCCCAAAGCTTCATCATCGGGATGGGGTCTCCCAGAAGTTTCATCATTATCGGGATGGTGACTCCCAGAAGCTTGACTCCCAGAAGCTTCATCATTGAGGTGGTAATTCCCAGAATTTCATCATCGGGATGGGGACTCCCAGAAATTTCATCGTCATTGGGATGGTGACTCCCAGAAGCTTCGTCATTGAGGTGGTAATTCCCAGAATTTCATCATTGGGGTGGTGACTCCCAGAATCTTCATCATTGCAGTGTTGAATCCCAGAAGCTTTATCATTGGAGTGGTGACAGTCAGAAGCTTCATCATCATCGGGGTGGTGACTCCCTGAAGCTTCATCAACGGGGTGGTGATTCCCAGAGGTTTCATCATTGTTGTGGTGACTGCCAGAAGATTCATCATCGGATGGGACTCCCAGAAGATTCATCATTGGGGTTGTGATTCCCAGAAACTTCATCATCGGGGTTGTGACTCTGAGAAGATTTATCATTGGGGTGTTGACTCCCAGAAGCTTCATAATCTTCGGGTTGGTGACTCCCAGAAGCTTCATCATCATCGGGGTGTTGACTCCCAGAAGCTTCATCATCGTCGGGGTGGTGATTCCCTGATGATTCATCATTGGGGTGGTGATTCCCAGGAGATTCGTCATCGTTTTGATGACTCTGAGAATCTTCATCATCGGGGTGTTGACTCCTGGAAGCTTCATCATTGGGGCTGTGAATCCCAGAAGCTTCATCATCGGGATGTTGATTCTCAGAAATTTCATCGTCTGGGTGGTGACTCTGACAAGCATCATCATCGGGGTTATGACTCCCAGAAGCTTCATCATATTTGGGGTGGTGACTCCCAGAAGCTTCATCATCTTCAGGGTGGTGAATCCCAGAAACTTCATCATCATCGGGGTGGTGACACCCAGAAGCTTCATCATCATCTGGGTGGTGATGCCCAGAAGCATCATGATCAGGGTGGTCACTCCCAGAAGCATCATGATTTTGGTGGTGCTCCCAAAATCTTCATCTTCAGGGTGGCGAATCCCAGAAGTTTCATCATAAGGGTGGTGATTCCCAGAAGTTTCATCTTCGGAGTGGTGACTCCCAGAAGCTTCTTCATCAGGGTTTTGACTTCCAGAAGCTTCATCATCTTCAAGGTGGAGACTCCCAGAAGCTTCATCATCATCGGGGTGGTGACTCCCAAAAGCTTCATCTTCATCTGGGTGGTGACTCCCAGAAGATTCATTATCATTGGCATGGTGACTCCCAGAAGCTTCATCATCATAGGTGTGGTGACTCCCAGAAGCTTCATCATCAGGGTCGTGACTCCCAGAATCTTCATCATGGCGGTTGTGAATCTCAGAAGCCTCATCATCGTTTTGGTGAGTCCTAGGAACTTCATCATCGGGGTGGTGAAT
>NW_026661026.1:0-2887 GCF_009828535.3 Hylobates moloch | reverse complement strand
GAGATGGCAGTGGCCTTCCTTCCAAGTATGTCCTTTCTTGGATAATCTCCTTCAGCTCTAGGAAACTGCATTTTGTCTTATACCTTTTTTTTAAAAGGAGTTTTTTTCTTATTGCCCAGGCTGGAGTGCCCTGGTACGATCTTGGTTCACTGCAACCTCCGCCTCCCCAGGTCAAGCGATTCTCCTGCCTCAGCTGGGATTACAGGTGCCTGCCACCAAGCCCAGATAATTTTTCTTTGTATTTTTAGGAGAGATGGGGTTTCAGCATTTTGGCCAGACTGGTCTCGAACACCTGACCTCAGGTGATCCACCCACCTCAGCCTCCCAAAGTGCTGGGATTACACGCATGAGCCACTGCACGAAGCCTATAGCTTCATATTCTTTGTATTATTCTTTGCCTGTAAAAAAAAAAAAAAAAAAAAGTGTGATTTTTGTCTTCAGATAGGACCCAGACTGACACTTTAAATAAACATCACTTAAGGCCAGGTGTGGTGGCTCACGCCTGTAATCCCAGAATGTTGGGAGGCTGAGGCAGGCAGATCACGTGAGGCCAGTTCAAGACCAGCCTAGTCAACACGGCGAAACCTGATCTCTACTAAAAGTACAAAAACTAGCCTGTCGTGGTGGCCTACGCCTATAGTCTCAGCTACTTGGGAGACTAAGCCAAGAGAATCGCTTGAACCCAGGAGGCAGGGGTTGCAGTGAGCCGAGATCACACCATTGCACTCCATCCTGGGTAATAAGAATGAAACTCCATCTCAGGATGAAGGGGTGGCCTGCCCCTCCACACCTGTGGGTGCTTCTCGTTAGGTGGGACGAAAGACTTGAGAAAAGGAATAAGACACAGAGACAAAGTGTAGAGAAAGAAAAGCGGGGCCCAGGGGACCGGTGCTGTGCTTACAGAGGACCCACACCGGCCCCGGCCTCTGAGTTCCCTTAGTATTTATTGATAATTATCTTTACCATCAAAATGATAAGGGAGTGACTGGACAATAGGATCATTGTAGGGAGGAAATCAGCAGTAAGACATATGAACAAAAAATCCTTGTAACATCAATAAATTTAAAAGAAAATGCTGTGCCTTGAGATGCGTATGCGAACATCTCCATAAACCTTTTAGCAGTATTGCTCCAGCAAGCCCCACCTTATTCCTAAAGGCGGTTTTCTCCTTACTCAGTAAACAAAGCACACAAAGGGTTTTACCTAGAGATGTTCCATCGCCCAGGGACGGGCAGGAGACAAATGTTTTTCTTTTTCTCTAGATTTAAGAGAATGGTGATGACCTTTAACCATAAGCAGCCTTTAGGCACTTGTTTAACAAAGCACATTCTGCACCGCCCAAAATCCTTTTAACCTTAAGTCATCACAGCACATGTCTCTTGCAAGGACAAGGTTGGGGGTAGGGTCACAGATTAACAGCATCTCAAATACAGAACTAAATGGAGTCTGTTATGTCTACTTCCTTCTATATAGACACAGTGACAGGCTGATCTCTCTCTTCCCCACACAGGAAAAAAAAAAAAAATGCATATAACAAGATGTGAAATTGCAGAGGCAAGGCTTTTAGGCAGATAGGGCAGTTTTGAAAATGAATCAAGGCAATTTAAACTGGGATCTAAGGTCACTAGATTTGTTAGTCATGGTGAAGGAGTCTGGATATTATTTTAAGTGGTAAGATGTAACTGGAACGCTTTAAGCAGCAGAGTAACATTCAATTTTAAAAGATCACTCTGGGCCAGGTGCGGTGGCTCACGCCTGTAATCCCAACATTTTGGGAAGGCGGAGGTGGGCAGATCACTTGAGGTCAGGAGTTCGAAACCAGCCTGGCTAGCATGGTGGAACCCCGTCTCTACTAAAAATATAAAAATTAGCCAGGTGTGGTGGCACATGCCTATAATACCAGCTACTTGGGAGGCTGAGTCGGGAGAATGGCTTCAACCCAGGAGGCAGAGGTTGCAGTGAGCTGAGATCACACCATTGCACTCCAGCCTGGGCAATAAGCACAAAACTCCATCTCCAAAAAAAAAAAAAAAAAAAAGACTGGAGGAGGAAGGACGTAAAAAGAACACAAGAAACAAACAAACAAACAAAAAACCTAGTTCTCAGTGGGGAAAGAAAGCAAAATAATTTATCAAGTCCGGGCACCATGGCTCAGGCCTGTAATCCCAGCACTTTGGGAGGCCAAGGAGGGTGGATCATGAGGTCAGGAGATCGAGACCGTGGTGAAACCCTGTCTCTACTAAAAATACAAAAAATTAGCCGGGTGTGGTGGCGGGCACCTATAGTCCCAGCTACTCTGGAGGCTGAGGCAGGAGAATGTAGTGAACCTGAGAGGCAGAGCTTGCAATGGGCCGAGATTGCACCACTGCACTACAGCCTGGGCAACAGAGCGAGACTCCATCTCAAAAAAAATAAATAAAATAAAAATAATAATAATTTATCAAGTATGAAAAACAACACATGAAAGCTTTTTTTTTTTTTTTTTTTTTTAGCTTTTTTTTTTTTTTTTTTTTTTGAGACGGAGTTTCGCTCTTGTTGCCCAGGGTGGAGTACAATGGCGTGATCTCTGCTCACCACAACCTCCGCCTTCCAGGTTCAAGCAATTCTCCTGCCTCAGCCTTTGAGTAGCTAGGATTACAGGAATGAGCCATCATGCCCAGCTAATTTTTGTATTTTTAGTAGAGATGGAGTTTCTCCATGTTGGTCACGCTGGTCTTGAACTTCCGACCTCAGGTGATCCACCTGCCTTGGCCTCCCAGAGTGCTGGGATTACAGGCGTGAGCCACCGTGCCTGGCCAGGAAAGCTTTTTCATTTAATCTACATAATAAACACATATTGTTATTCTCTTATATATGAAACTCTAAGAACAGAGTCTCATATGAGTAT
>NW_026661025.1:0-2887 GCF_009828535.3 Hylobates moloch | reverse complement strand
TGGTTTCTGCAGGGCATTTGGGCCGCAGCCTGGATGCATGCCTAGACGTCGCTGTTCTTCTCAGCCAGGGTCTGGGAGAGAATGAAACCTATCGTTCTAGTTATCTGCTGTATGTGACTCTCTCCTGTGCGTTTCTCTCTTGTGGGTCTTCTCTCCTGTGCATTTAGGGTGGTACGAAGGGAAGTGAGAAAATAGGCAGTGGTGGCCGGGTGCAGTGGCTCACACCTGGAATCCCAGCGCTTTGGGAGGCCGAGGCAGGTGGATGACGAGGTCAGGATTTCAAGACCGGCCTGGCCAACATGGCGAAGCCCTGACTCTACTAAAAATACAGCAGTTAGCTGGGCGCAATGGCAGGTGCCTGCAATTGAAGCTGTTCGGGAGGCTGAGGCAGGAGAATCGCTTAAACCTGGGAGGCGGAGGTTGCAGTGAGCTGAGATCCCGCCATCGCACTCCAGCCTGGGCGACAGAGTGAGACTCCATGTCAGAAAAAAAAAGGAAACAGACACTCATAGTTATCTGTGTTTTGTGGTTCCCTGAGGAACCCCCAGTTGAGAAGAAAGGCTGGGACCTGGCTGACCCAGAAGCCCCCCTCGACGCCAACGCCTACTGCAGGTTTGGGGACCAGGAACGAGAGGTCTAAGAGAGTTGGGGACTAGTTCAAGGTGCTCCAACTCTCAAAACGAGTCCCTAATGCCAGGCCAGGACTGTGTGGCGAGCGGCATGACCCTCCATTCCTTCTTTATTTTGAAAACGGAACAGTTACAGGACGCTAGTTTTGACGTCGCTGGCTGCGAATGTGCATTTGTGGAGCCGTTTCCCAGACCTCCGGGTGCAGGAGCCACAGGTTTGGGAGGCCGAGCAGCACCCTCCTTCCCTGAGAGCTGAGGTTGCAGCTCTGGCTGGCTCTGGTAAGTGCTCTGCAGCCCTGGCATGGCTGGAGGAGGGGCAGCGGCTAAGTGGTTTCTGAAAAAGGGCAAAAATGATGGGAAAAGCTTTGGGATCCTCTGAGAATCGGAGTCGCAGCAAAGGCAGCTGCTCGCATCGCTGGAAGCGTTTTTTCCTTGAGTGCCGAAGGGCACCCACAGCCCACTCCTGCCAGTGCAGGGCAGCTGCTGCCAGGCCGGGCCCGGGACCCCACGGAGGCAGAGAGACCACTCTTCTCCCACACGAGCCCAGCTCTCCCTTCGAGTAGCAACCGCCTTCGGGCTCACGAGCACCCGTGGGCCTGGGGTGTGCCTGCGTCTAGCTGGTGAGTCCCTTTCTTTGTTTGATGGCCAATGCAGACGTTAGCTTTTAGGCTGGCACAGTGAGTGGCCAAAAGCCGGGCCCTACCACTTTCCAGCTGTGCGACTGTGGGCAGCTCTACTCGCCTCTCTGTGCCCCAGTTACCTCATCTGAAAACGGGGGCTAGTAACAGTGGCTGCCTCAAAGGTGGTCGTGAGGCTGAAGCGAACTTGTGGTGCCCTCAGCCTGGCTCCTGGGAAGCACCTGGGAGGTGAGAGCGGAGGCTGTTGTTACCGGGGTTTGTTCTTCTTGCTCCTGCACCAGCCGTCCTCGGGGGAGGAGGCTGCAGCTGCTGCTGAGGTTGCTGGTGTGTGGCCGGAGGTTTTCAGCGCGTCGCCCTCTCCGTGGACTGGATGAGCACAGGGCCGGGAAGCAGGCACGCTGGGTCCTTGTGCTGCTGTCCTATCTCTTTGTTCTTCACCCCTGGGTTGGGAAGCCCGCAGCCTACTGCCTCCCTTTGAGAGAAGGGGCTATTGAGAATAATCCGGCTGGGTCCTGGGCCAGCATTTCTCAGCTTCCAGAAAGTCCCCAGTGGTGAGCGGGAGGTGCTCCCAAGAACTTGGATGGATGGATGGATGCTTTGGGCAGAGAGGGGAGCAGGGGAGCCACACCCCAGGTTGTCTCACCTGCACTGGGGAGAGAAGGGATCCTTCCCGCAGAGGGTGGGCAGTATCTGTTCTGGCTTTAGAGTTGAGAAAGACTCAGATCATACCAGGTATCTGTGGGCAGAATCGATTTTTTTAGGATTGTCCTTTAGTCCACATTGATGAGTTTGTGAATCTTGTGTAAACCAGAATCACCATCTCCATCACACAGCCAACACTCGTTTGCCTAAATCATGGTAGAAGTTCCCCTGATCACTGTAGAATGTTTTGTGGTGACAGGTGCATCACCACGGGCTCAGGTACAGGGTACACTCCGGGCCTGGCAGTGGAGGGTTGTCCTGACCCTCTTCCCCGGCCCAGCCCAGGGCACATGACCCCTCGGTTCCTGTCCCACCCCGTTCCCTGGAAGAAGCTTGGTTTCCAGTAGGGAATCAGGTGCAGAGTGTGCAGTATAGACTCAGCGTTTGTCGACTGACTGAATGATCGCACAATCCAGGCTGCTTCCTGTGGGCTGGGTTTGGTTGGACTGGGACGGGTCAGAGGAAGAGGCAACGCTGCTGACAACGTTGCTGAAAGATTCACGGGAGGCTCCGGCTGGCAGGTGCTCTCTTGCTGGGCTGCCTAACAAGCAGCCCCTATTCTCATCCTTAGCTTCTTCTTGGAGACCACAGACATCCCCGGGACAGCCAGGCGTGGGTATGGCCTGGGTCTTACTCACACTGCATTTCGGGGTTCCTGAGCTGCTTGTCTGAGCGGGAGGTGCTTCAGGTTCAGGTCTTACGCCCGGCCCCGAGGGTGAGAGGGCCTATTCTGAGTGGCCCCCAGGCCCTGCTGTGGAGTCTGGGTCTGAGTTGAACAGCTGAGAACGAGCCCCAGACCTCCAGCATGGTGGTGGAGCATTGCAGATGCCCTGGAGCCAGCCTGCCTGGGGTCAAGTCCGGGTTCCGTCTCTGACTGTGTGACCTCGGGGACGTGCCATAACTGCTCTGACTGTGTGA
>NW_026661024.1:0-2887 GCF_009828535.3 Hylobates moloch | reverse complement strand
TGGTTTCTGCAGGGCATTTGGGCCGCAGCCTGGATGCATGCCTAGACCTCGCTGTTCTTCTCAGCCAGGGTCTGGGAGAGAATGAAACCTATCGTTCTAGTTATCTGCTGTATGTGACTCTCTCCTGTGCGTTTCTCTCTTGTGGGTCTTCTCTCCTGTGCATTTAGGGTGGTACGAAGGGAAGTGAGAAAATAGGCACCGGTGGCCGGGTGCGGTGGCTCACACCTGGAATCCCAGCGCTTTGGGAGGCCGAGGCAGGTGGATGACGAGGTCAGGATTTCAAGGCCGGCCTGGCCAACATGGCGAAGCCCTGACTCTACTAAAAATACAGCAATTAGCTGGGCGCAATGGCAGGTGCCTGCAATTGAAGCTGTTCGGGAGGCTGAGGCAGGAGAATCGCTTAAACCTGGGAGGCGGAGGTTGCAGTGAGCTGAGATCCCGCCATCGCACTCCAGCCTGGGCGACAGAGTGAGACTCCATCTCAGAAAAAAAAAGGAAACAGACACTCATAGTTATCTGTGTTTTGTGGTTCCCTGAGGAACCCCCAGTTGAGAAGAAAGGCTGGGACCTGGCTGACCCAGAAGCCCCCCTCGACGCCAACGCCTACTCCAGGTTTGGGGACCAGGAACGAGAGGTCTAAGAGAGTTGGGGACTAGTTCAAGGTGCTCCAACTCTCAAAACGAGTCCCTAATGCCAGGCCAGGACTGTGTGGCGAGCGGCATGACCCTCCATTCCTTCTTTATTTTGAAAACGGAACAGTTACAGGACGCTAGTTTTGACGTCGCTGGCTGCGAATGTGCATTTGTGGAGCCGTTTCCCAGACCTCCGGGTGCAGGAGCCACAGGTTTGGGAGGCCGAGCAGCACCCTCCTTCCCTGAGAGCTGAGGTTGCAGCTCTGGCTGGCTCTGGTAAGTGCTCTGCAGCCCTGGCATGGCTGGAGGAGGGGCAGCGGCTAAGTGGTTTCTGAAAAAGGGCAAAAATGATGGGAAAAGCTTTGGGATCCTCTGAGAATCGGAGTCGCAGCAAAGGCAGCTGCTCGCATCGCTGGAAGCGTTTTTTCCTTGAGTGCCGAAGGGCACCCACAGCCCACTCCTGCCAGTGCAGGGCAGCTGCTGCCAGGCCGGGCCCGGGACCCCACGGAGGCAGAGAGACCACTCTTCTCCCACACGAGCCCAGCTCTCCCTTCGAGTAGCAACCGCCTTCGGGCTCACGAGCACCCGTGGGCCTGGGGTGTGCCTGCGTCTAGCTGGTGAGTCCCTTTCTTTGTTTGATGGCCAATGCAGACGTTAGCTTTTAGGCTGGCACAGTGAGTGGCCAAAAGCCGGGCCCTGCCACTTTCCAGCTGTGCGACTGTGGGCAGCTCTACTCGCCTCTCTGTGCGCCAGTTACCTCATCTGAAAACGGGGGCTAGTAACAGTGGCTGCCTCAAAGGTGGTCGTGAGGCTGAAGCGAACTTGTGGTGCCCTCAGCCTGGCTCCTGGGAAGCACCTGGGAGGTGAGAGCGGAGGCTGTTGTTACCGGGGTTTGTTCTTCTTGCTCCTGCACCAGCCGTCCTCGGGGGAGGAGGCTGCAGCTGCTGCTGAGGTTGCTGGTGTGTGGCCGGAGGTTTTCAGCGCGTCGCCCTCTCCGTGGACTGGATGAGCACAGGGCCGGGAAGCAGGCACGCTGGGTCCTTGTGCTGCTGTCCTATCTCTTTGTTCTTCACCCCTGGGTTGGGAAGCCCGCAGCCTACTGCCTCCCTTTGAGAGAAGGGGCTATTGAGAATAATCCGGCTGGGTCCTGGGCCAGCGTCTCTCAGCTTCCAGAAAGTCCCCAGTGGTGAGCGGGAGGTGCTCCCAAGAACTTGGATGGATGGATGGATGCTTTGGGCAGAGAGGGGAGCAGGGGAGCCACACCCCAGGTTGTCTCACCTGCACTGGGGAGAGAAGGGATCCTTCCCGCAGAGGGTGGGCAGTATCTGTTCTGGCTTTAGAGTTGAGAAAGACTCAGATCATACCAGGTATCTGTGGGCAGAATCGATTTTTTTAGGATTGTCCTTTAGTCCACATTGATGAGTTTGTGAATCTTGTGTAAACCAGAATCACCATCTCCATCACACAGCCAACACTCGTTTGCCTAAATCATGGTAGAAGTTCCCCTGATCACTGTAGAATGTTTTGTGGTGACAGGTGCATCACCACGGGCTCAGGTGCAGGGTACACTCCGGGCCTGGCAGTGGAGGGTTGTCCTGACCCTCTTCCCCGGCCCAGCCCAGGGCACATGACCCCTCGGTTCCTGTCCCACCCCGTTCCCTGGAAGAAGCTTGGTTTCCAGTAGGGAATCAGGTGCAGAGTGTGCAGTATAGACTCAGCGTTTGTCGACTGACTGAATGATCGCACAATCCAGGCTGCTTCCTGTGGGCTGGGTTTGGTTGGACTGGGACGGGTCAGAGGAAGAGGCAACGCTGCTGACAACGTTGCTGAAAGATTCACGGGAGGCTCCGGCTGGCAGGTGCTCTCTTGCTGGGCTGCCTAACAAGCAGCCCCTATTCTCATCCTTAGCTTCTTCTTGGAGACCACAGACATCCCCGGGACAGCCAGGCGTGGGTATGGCCTGGGTCTTACTCACACTGCATTTCGGGGTTCCTGAGCTGCTTGTCTGAGCGGGAGGTGCTTCAGGTTCAGGTCTTACGCCCGGCCCCGAGGGTGAGAGGGCCTATTCTGAGTGGCCCCCAGGCCCTGCTGTGGAGTCTGGGTCTGAGTTGAACAGCTGAGAACGAGCCCCAGACCTCCAGCATGGTGGTGGAGCATTGCAGATGCCCTGGAGCCAGCCTGCCTGGGGTCAAGTCCGGGTTCCGTCTCTGACTGTGTGACCTCGGGGACGTGCCATAACTGCTCTGACTGTGTGA
>NW_026661023.1:0-2887 GCF_009828535.3 Hylobates moloch | reverse complement strand
CAGCTATGCTGCCCATACTTTTAACACCTGGCTGGGCCCAATGGAAAAGGCACTCACAAAACCTACAATGATGCCTGGAGACCTGGCATGCTACATGCTGCTTGAAGTCTCCTGACCTTCAGACTCACTACCAGCTTATAGCCTACTCCACAGATCTCTGCATCTGCCCCAGCCATATATGACCTCTCTATATCACACCTGACCTCCCTGTACTACACCTGACCTCCCTGTACCCACACCTGCCACTCCAACCCATGCACAAGATCCTCTGTCCAGCCTCCTCTGCAAAGTCTGCCAAATGCTCCCAGTCCCCAGCCAACCTGGCCACCCAGCCTAGTCTCAGCATTCCACATGGAAATGGAAAATGGCAGAGGTGGGGGAGCAAATATATCAAACTTGTCAAAGCATTTCGGAGCTGCAAACTCGTAACTCCTAGCCCCCACCCCACTGGATGACCCCCCACAGAAATTCTGACAGCCACCCCATTCTACCAATTGCTTTCCCTCTCCTGGGTTTTCCCCCTTTCCAAACTCTTTATGGCCCATCCTACTTGATCTTCCAGTCTCTCCCATCTTACAGTCTCTTCCTTCAACTACATAGCCTATAGTTTTTTCTTCTGAGCCAAAACTGCAGAAACATCCTCTGTGCTGTGTCTCTAGTTGCCAATTTTCTATCTACTCCCAAATCCACTTCATTCTATCTCCCTTCCCTTTACTGAAATCATTCCTGTCAAATCACCAATGGCCATGTACTGCTAAATCCAAAAGATGCTTCTCTCTCTGTCTTTCGAGAACTCGTACGCAATGACAATTCTCCCTCCTTCTCTGCACCTCTCCTTCCTTGACTGCTGCGACATGACAACCCCACCTCAGTTTCACCACTCTCTTTCTCTCTCTCCATCCTCTTCCTTTGCCCAACCTCAAATGCCTTTTTCCCAGTATCCACTCCTCAACCTCTCTCTCTTCTCACTCTATGCACTTACCCTTCCCAAATCCTGAGTGATGACATCTTGCAACTCCACATTCCCAGCCCTGATCACTCTGCTGAGCTCCAAAACCAGGTAGCCATATCACCAAGTCCCCTTAGAGTCAACACTTGTCCCTGTCTCTGGGGATGCCCCATAATCTATCCGACTGCCCAAGTCAGAGTCCTTAACTCATCCCTCTCCATCAACCCCACATCTCACTAGATACCAAGTCCAGCCAATGCTACTTCCTCTCTCTAGAATTGTAACCGCCCAATGTGTTCACCTTGCCTGCTGCCTAGACAAAGCTGGTTTATCAAGACAGGGGAATTGCAACAGAGAAAGAATAATTTACACAGAGCTGGCTGTGCAGGAGATCAGAGTTTTATCACTACTCAAATCAGTCTCCCTGAGCATTCAAGAATCAGAGATTTTAAAGATAATTTGGCAGGTAGGGGCTTGGGAAGTGGGGAGTGCTGATTGGTCAGATTGGAGGTGGAAACATAGTGGATCAAAGTTTTTCTTGCTGTCTTCTGTTCCTGGGTGGGATGGCAGAACTGGTTGAGCCAGATTACCCATCTGGGTGGTGTCAGCTGATCCATCCAGTGCAGGGTCTGTACAATATCTCAAGCACTGATCTTAGGTTGTACAATAGTGATGTTGTCCCCAGGAGCAATTTGGGGAGGTTCGGACTCTTGCAGCCAGAGGTTGCATGGCCCCTAAACGGTCATTTCTAATCTTGTAGCTAATTGGTTAGTCCTGCTGTAGCTAATTTGTTAGTCCTGCAAAGGCAGACTCGTCCCTAGGCAAGAAGGGGGTCTTTTCAGGAAAGGGCTATTATCAACTTTGTTTCAGAATCAAATCGTGAGCTGAACTACTGCCCAAAGCTAGTTCTGCCCACATCCAGGAATGAACAAGGACGGTTTAAAGGTTAGAAGCAAGATGGAGTTGGTTAGGTCTGATCTCTTTCACTGTCATAATTTTTTCAGTTATAATTTTTACAAAGGCAGTTTCAGAATCAGACCTCCAGATTCCATCTCCATGACCACTACCTTTGTTCTCAAGTCTTGTCATCTCTGGAGCCAAGTTCCTATAAAAACTCTCACAGGGTTCCCTCTCCGCCATTGCCAGGGACATCTTGCTAAAAGGCCAATATGATCATCCCACTCCCAACTTAAATCCATCAACAGCTCTGTTAGAGGAAAGGGATCCCAATCCAGAACCGAAGAGAGGGTTCTTGGATCTCATGCAAGAAAGTGAAAGCAAGTTTATTAGGAAAGTAAAGAAATAAAAGAATGGCTATTCCATAGATAGAGCAGTCCCAAGGGCTGCTGGTGGCCCATTTTTATGTTTATTTCTAAATGATATGCTAAATAAGGGGTGGATTATTTATGCCTCCCCTTTTCAGACCATACAGAGTAACTTCCTGACATTGCCATGGCATTTGTAAACTGTCATGGCGCTGGTGGGAGTGTAGCGGTGAGGACAACTAGAGGTCACTCTCGTCACCATCTTGGTTTTGGTGGGTTTTGCCTAACTTCTTTACTGCAACCTGTTTTATCAGCAAGGTCTTTATGACCTGTATCTTGTGCCGGCCTCCTATCTCACCCTGTGACTTAGAATGCTTTAACTGTCTGGGAATGCAGCCCAGTAGGTCTCAGCCTCAATTTAGCTCCTATTCAAGATGGAGTTGCTCTGGTTCCAATGCTTCTGGCAGCTCCATGACAGGTTTAAGGAAAAATTCCAAAATCTCCATGACCTGGACCTTAAACGTGTCTCCAGCCTCCTGATCCCCTCACTAATTACTCAGTGTGTCCATCCCGCCTTTATCTTGCAGTGGCTTTTGCTAAAAATGTCTTCCTCTGTCTCCTCCAATTCCTCTCCCCTTGCCTCCACCTGCTTTATTGTTAATCATTTTCTCAG
>NW_026661022.1:481-2887 GCF_009828535.3 Hylobates moloch | reverse complement strand
TTTTTTTTTTTTTTTTTTTTTTTTTTTTTTTTAATAAAGACGGGGTTTCACCATGTTAGCCAGGCTGGCCTCGATCTCCTGACCTCGTGATCCGCCCACCTTGGCCTCCCAAAGTGCTGGGATTACAGGTGTGAGCCACCGCGCCTGGCCCTTGTTTTTTTGTTTTTTTAACTTTTTATTTTGGAAAGAATATCAAAAGTTACAAGAAGAGTACCATGACCTCTCAGGTACTGTCTTTCCTCACCTCACCCGTTGTGAACATTTTAATATGTACACCTGTTTATTGTTAATAAGCCCGGAAGGGACTGGGCACCTCTAAGAACAAAGCTGTTCCCTTACATAATAATGAAGATACAATGAATTCATGAAATTTCACATTGACTTGATGTTATTATCCAATATATAATCCATATGCACACTTCGACACCTGTCGCTATCACGTTCTTTACAGCTCTTTTCCTTTGTAGTCTGGGAACATGTGTTGCCTTCAGTGTGTCCGTCTGATATTTGAAGAGATCTTTTGTAATTTTTTTTTTTTTTTGAGATGGAGTCTTACTCTGTCACCTAGGCTGAAGTGCAGTGGCGCGATCTCGGCTCACTTCAACCTCTGCCTACGGGGTTCAAGCAATTCTCCTGTCTCAGTCTCCCAAGTATCTGGGACTACAGGCGCGCACCACCACACTTGGCTAACTTTTGTATTTTTATTAGAGACTGTGGGTCTCACCATGTTGGCCAGGCTGGTCTCGAACTCTTGACCTCAGGTGATCCGCCCGCCTCGACCTCCCAGAGTGCTGGGATTACAAGCATGAGCCACCGTGCCTGGCCTAAACAATTTTTAAAAACACATAGTTGCAGCTTGAAATTTATGGGCATCTCTCGACTTTTAGTTACACAGACATGGAGTGTCTAATCTCCTCATCGTGGTTTCCTTCAATTATTGTTATTCTTTAAAATCACTTAACCTAGATCAGTAGAGGCCTCACCTGGGGGTGATTCTGTCCCCGGGTGATTCTGTCCCCAGGCGATGCTGAGCAATATCTGGAGTCATTTTTACCCCCAGAACCGGGCGTGCCTCTGGCATGCAGTAGTTAGAGCCTGCTCAGCACCCGATAGTGTACAGGACCCCACCCTTACCAACCAAGAATTATCTGGCCCAAATGTTATTAGTGCCGAGACTGAGAAAGTATGAATTGGATTCATGGAATAATAACACCCTTAAAAGTTAACTTTATCACGCCTGTAATCCTAGCACTTTGGGAGGCCAAGGTGGGCAGATCACGAGGTTAGGAGCTCAAGACCATCCTGGCTGACACGGTGAAACCCCGTCCCTACTAAAAATGCAAAAAATTAGCCGGGCGTGGTGGCGCGCACCTGTAGTCCCAGCTACTCGGGAGGCTGAGGCAGAAGAATGGCGTGAACCCGGGAGGTGGAGCTTGCAGTGAGCCGAGATCGCGCCACCCTGGGAGACAGCGAGACTCCGTTCAAAAAAAAAAAAAAAAAAAAGTTAACTTTATTTATTGTGCATTCAGTATTCACCAATCTCACCATTTGTCGACCCACTGAATTATCACAACCTCCATAAGCATTAAAGACTGTTGAAGTAAGAAGCAGGGCTCTTGACTCCACAAGTGGGCTCAAACACCAGACCTGATTGAGGACTAGCTAATGCAGGCACAGGCAGAAAGTACTTCCCCATCTGTGTACCATATCAGTTTACCATTGCCATGGCAACACCCAGATGTAACCATCGCTTTCCATTGCAACAACCCAGCAACCCAAAAGTTACCGCCATTCTTCTAGAAATGTCTGCATAATCTGCTCCTTAATTTGCGTATAATTAAAAGTGGGTATCAATACGCCTGCAGAACTGCCTCTGGGCTGCTGCTCTGAGCTCACTGCCTGTGGGGTAGCCTTGCTCTGCAAGGAGCAGGACTTCTGCAGCTGCTTATACGGCTGCTGCAATTAAGATTGCTAAAGCCACGGTCAGGCACAGCAGTTCACGCCTGTAATCCCAGCACTTTGGGAGGCCAAGGTGAGTGGATTACTTGAAATCAGGAGTTCGAGACCAGTCTGACCAGCATGGTGAAAACCTGTCTCTACTAAAAATACAAAAATTAGGCCAGCCGCAGTGGCTCACGCCTATAATCTCAGCACTTTAGGAGGCTATGGTGGGCAGATCACCTGAGGTCAGGAGTTTAAGATCTGCCTGACCAACATGGAGAAACCTTGTCTCTACTAAAAATAGAAAATTAGCTGGGCATGGTGGCACATGCCTGTAATCCCAGCTACTCGGGAGGCTAAGGCAGGAGAATCCCTTGAACCGGGGAGATGGAGGTTGCCGTGAGCCGGGATCGCACCGTTGCACTCCAGCCTGGGCAACAAGAGCAAAACTCCATCTCACAAAAA
>NW_026661022.1:0-381 GCF_009828535.3 Hylobates moloch | reverse complement strand
CCTAACCTTTTTTTTTTTTTTTTTTTTTTTTGAGATGGAGTCTTTCTCTGTCGCCCAGGCTGGAGTGCAGTGGCGCGATCTCAGCTCACTACAAGCTTCGCTTCCCAGTTTCACGCCATTCTCCTGCCTCAGCCTCCTGAGTAACTGGGACTACAGGTGCCCGCCACCGCGCCCAGCCTTTTTTCTTTTTGAGACAAAGTCTCACTCTGTCACCCAGGCTAGAGTGCAGTGTAGGGATCACAACTCATTGAAACCTCTGCCTCTTGAGTTTAAGCAATTCTCCTGCCTCAGCCTCCCAAGTAGGGGGATTATAGGCACACGCCACCATGCCAGACTAGTTTTTGTATTTTTAGTAGAGATGGGGTTTCACCATGTTGGCCA
>NW_026661021.1:0-2887 GCF_009828535.3 Hylobates moloch | reverse complement strand
TTAGCTGGGCGTGGTGGCGCATGCCTGTAATCCCAGCTACCCGGGAAACTGAGGCAGGAGAATTGCTTGAACCTGGGAGGCAGAGGCTGCGGTGAGCCAAGATTGTGCCATTGCACTCCAACCTGGGCAACAAGAGCAAAACTCTGTCTCAAAAAAAAATTAATTTTGCCAATTTGATGGTTGTGAAATATTACCAATCAAATTGCTTTGAAGTGAGAATAAGTCCCATCTCCTTCACTCTGTGTCATTCTACTTTTAATTTTCCTGATTACTAGTAAGATTTACCATCTTTTCATATGTTTATTGGCTCTTTTGTGTTTCATTCTGTGTGCATTATCTGTTCATATAATTTTCCCACTCTTTTTAGACAGGGTCTTGGTCTGCTACCCAGGCTGGATGCAGTGACTCAATCTCAGCTCACTGTAGCCTCAGCCTCCTGGGCTTATGTGATCCTCCCAACTCAGCCTCCCAAGTAGCTGGGACTACAGGCATGTGCCACTATGCCTGGCTTTTTTTTTTTTTTTGAGATGGAGTCTCGCACTGTCACCCAGGCTGGAGTACAGTGGCATGATCTCCACTCACTGCAAGCTCCACCTCCCAGGTTCACACCATTCTCCTGCCTCAGCCTCCTGAGTAGCTAGGATTGCAGGTGCCTGCCACCATGCCCGGCTAATTTTTTGTATTTTTAGTAGAGATGGGGTTTCACTATGTTGGCCAGGCTGGTCTCCAACTCCTGACCTAGTGATCCGCCCACCTCAGCCTCCCAAAGTGCTGGGATTACAGGCGTGAACCACCGTGCCCAGACTCCTGGGTAATTTTGTTTATATTTTGTAGTGATGAAGTCTTGCTATTTTGCCCAGGCTTTGTTTTCCCATTTTTAAATTGAGTTATCTTTTTTGATTTATGAGAGTTCTTTATATATAGTGGGTATTAATTATTTGCTGCTATATTTATAGCAATTTTCTTCTCCCATTTGGTGGCTTAATTTTTTATTTTATTTTTTATTTTTATTTTTGAGACAGGATTGCACAGGCTGGAATACATTGGTGCCATCACAGCTCACTGCAGCCTTGACCTTCCAGGCTCAAGGGATCCTAATGCCTTACCCTCCTGAGTAGCTGGGACTACAGGTGTGTGTCACCATGCCCATCTAATTTTCTTTTTAATTTTTTTGTAGAGATGGGGTCTCACTATCATAAACCAAAAACAAACTCTAAGCCCCCCAGCCAATTGAATGGACTCCTCCTCTTGGCCAAAGGCATTCCTAAGTTAATCTGAAAAACTAGTTGAGGCCATGATGGGAAGTGGGGGTCCAAAATGCCTCATTATTTTCTCCTCCCATTGGAATTCAGACACTGCTGAGCAGCATTTAACATTAAAATAGAGACCTTAAGTGCTGGGCGCGGTGGCTCACTCCTGTAATCCCAGCACTTTGGGAGGCTGAGGCAGGCAGATCACGAGGTCAGGAGATGGAGACCATCTGGCTAACATAGTGAAACCCCGTCTCTACTAAAAATACAAAAAATTAGCCGGGCGTGGTGGCAGGCACCTGCATTCCCAGCTACTCCGGAGGCTGAGGCAGAATGGTGTGAACCTGGGAGGTGGAGCCTGCAGTGAGTGGAGATCATGCCACTGCACTCCAGCCTAGGGGACAGAGCGAGACTCTCTCTCAAAAAACAAACAAACAAAAAAACAGAGACCTTAAGACAAACAAAGCAGACTCTTTATAGCAATAAGATACCAACATGACAGACAGCAGGCTCTAAAAGAAATCAAAGTATTTTCCCCACCAATATATTTATTTGACATATTTTGAAATGGCATGGCCCTGCAAAGCTGTTTCTTGTGGGGACAATCTACATACTGTGGTGAATCCTCTACCCTTTCTAGATCTTCCCCCGCCCATCCAGAAGACAATGAACTAAGTATGGCACCTCTTTAAGTCTAATAAGAAACACTTATAGTCTATTCTCTCTGAAGCCTGCTACCTGGGGGCTTCATCTGCATAATAAAAACCTTGGTCTCCACAACCCCTTATCATAACCCAGACACTCTCATCTATTGATTCCAGGTCTTTAGATAAACTCTTTCAAGGAATTGCCAATCAGGAAATCTTTGAATCCATCTATGACCTGGACCTTCGACTTGTCCTGCCTTTCTGGACCCAACCAATGTACAGCTTACATGTATTGATTGATGTCTTATGTCTCCCTAAAATGTATAAAACCAAGCTGTGTAGCTCAACCACCTTGGGCACACGTTCTCAGGACCTCCTGAGGCTGTATTATGGGCATGTCCTTAATCTTAGCAAAATAAACTTCTAAATTGATTGTGACTTGTCTCAAATACTTTTTGGTTTATACTATGTTGCCCAGGCTGGTAAATTCCTGGACTCAAGCAATCCTCCCTCCCAGCCTCCCAAAGTGCTGGAATTACAGTCATGAACCACCATGCCCAGCTTAATTTTTTAATAAAAGTTTCCCTTGTACAGCTATCATCCATCCACTCATCTATATCATTCTGGCTATTAGAATATATCCTATAGATGTGTTCATGAACACAGATGTAAAAAAAGAAAAAAAGAGATTATGTCCAACAGAAACTTCACCAAGGCCGGGTACGGTGGCTCATGCCTGTAATCCCAACATTTTGGGAGGCCGAGGAGGGCAGATCATCTGAGGTCAAGAGTTTGAAACCAACCTGGCCAACATGGTGAAACCCTGTCTCTACTAAAAATACAAAAAAACTAGCCAGGAGTGATGGCGCATGCCTGTAGTCCCCAGCTACTCGGGAGGCCGAGTCAGGAGAATCGCTCTAACCTGGCAGAGGTTGCAGTGAGCTGAGATCGCACCACTGCACTCCAGCCTGGGCAACAGAGTGAGACTCC
>NW_026661020.1:0-2888 GCF_009828535.3 Hylobates moloch | reverse complement strand
TCCTGGCTTTGCCACTTCCCAGCTGTGTGACCGAAGCAGGTTACTTCACTGCTTGGTGTCACAGTTTCCCCACTTGCAAAGGGGGATAATAATATGTGCAACCCTGTTACTCAACAGCTACTGGGAGGATCGGGTAAGAACAGGGCCTGGCCCACACTTGATGCTATATAAGTATTTCCCCATATTATGGTATTTGCTTGATGAATGGCCACTTGCAGGGCCACTAGGCCTATGCATTGTTGAGTGGGAGGGCCCGTGTCCCATCTCCCCCATGGCTCCAGGCCTCTCTGAGGAGAGCTGAAGCAGGTGGACTGCCTAGTCCCCGCGCCTCCCCGCCACTGGCTTTCCGGGAGACAGGAGGCAGGTCCTCAGTGCCACACTACTGAGGCTCAGCCACCAAGCTCTGCCTGGAGCCACAGTGAGGAAAGGCTTAGAAACCCAGACCCCTTGAGCCCTGCCAAGTCCTCGCTGCTTGGGAGGTGGCTGACAGGAGCCTTGAGGCCAGGCAGGGGCAGCCCATATCTGCCCATTTTCTGCCACCACCCCCCACCCCACCCCACCCCCTCCCCTCCACGCTTGCCATGCTTTCCTCAGCAGGACAGATATTTCATGGGGACTTTGTGGACCGAGGCTCCTTCTCTGTAGAAGTGATCCTCACCCTTTTCGGCTTCAAGCTCCCGTACCCAGATCACTTTCACCTACTTCGAGGTGAGCTGGGAAGTGACAAGGTTTGGGTTCATTGTGGGGTCCTGGGTGGGGCACTCACTCTGCAAGGATAATAGCTGCAGCTGTATTTATTTTGTGGACTCGGAGATCATGCACGGGGCGGCCTTTGAAGATTGAGTATGTTGTGCACTGCACGATAGCATCACACCAAAGGACGCATTTACATCATAGCTAGTGTAGAAATGGATGTTTACTCTGACCGTTTTTCAGCAGATGGCAGACAAGGGTCTGAGGATGGGCCCCTTTTTCTAATTTGCACAAGGGCATGAAACAGGCTCCTGGGTGGCCCTAAATCTGGCACTAAAGTCAAGCTGAGTGACTGAGTGAACAGACCAGGGCCCGAGGGTGGGAGTAAGGAGATTGTTGATGAGGCAGCTGTGCCCCCTCAGATTCAGGCTTGGTGTCAGATTTGGGTTCTTTGATTGAAGTAGAGCCTGGAGCTGAGTGTGCTGGTTCACACCTGTAATCCCAGCACTTTGGAAGGCCGAGGAAGGAGGATCACTTCAGCCCAGGAGTTTGAGACCAGCCTGGGCAACACAGTGAGACCTTGTCTCCAGTAAACATTTTTTAAAAAGGCCGGGCGCAGTGGCTCATGCCTGTAATCCCAGCATTTTGGGAGGCCAAGGCAGGTGGATCACCTGAGGTCAAGAGTTCGAGACCAGCCTGTCCAATGTGGTGAAACCCCGTCTCTACTAAAAATATAAAAATTAGCCGGGCATGGTGGTGCACGCCTGTAATCCCAGCTCCCTGGGAGGCTGAGGCAGGAGAATCACTTGAACCCAAGAGGCACATGTTGTAATGAGCCGAGACTGCGCCACTGCACTCCAGCCTGGGCGATAGAGTGAGACTCAGTCTAACAACAACAACAAAAAAGCCAGGCATGGTGGCACCGTGCACCTGTAGTCCCAGCTTCTTGGGTGGCCAAAGTGGAAGGATTGCTTGAGCCCAGGAGTGTGAGGCTGCAGTGAGCCATGATCACACCACTGCACTCCAGCGTGGGCAACAGAGCGAGACCCTGTCTCTTTGAAAAAAAAAAAAAAAGTAAGAAACTTGAAGTAGAGCCCAGAGTATTTGCTGGAGGAAGAGACACAGGTGTGAGACAAAGAGGGAACAAAAGGGGCCCTCTAGGGTTTTGGCCGGAGCATCTGGAGGGCTATGGCTGCCAGTGACAAAGACGGGGAGATGCAGAGCAGGGTGTGGCCAGGAGCTGAGGTGCTCCCCTTCGGATATGGCTGAGATTCAGGAGACATGGGATGTGGGTGGGGTTCCGAGGGGTGTTGAAAATGTAGGTTTTGGCCGGGCGCGGTGGCTCACGCTTGTAATCCCAGCACTTTGGGAGGCCGAGGCGGGCGGATCACGTGGTCAGGAGATCAAGACCACGGTGAAACCCCGTCCCTACTAAAAAAATACAAAAAATTAGCCGGGCGTGTTGGTGGGCGCCTGTAGTCCCAGCTACTCGGAGAGGCTGAGGCAGGAGAATGGCGTGAACCCGGGAGGCGGAGCTTGTAGTGAGCCGAGATTGCGCCACTGCACTCCGGCCTGGGCCACAGAGTGAGACTCCGTCTCAAAAATAAATAAATAAATAAAAATAAAAATAAAAGAAAATGTAGGTTTCTTGGTGTCCAGATGAGATTAGACAAGAGGAGCAGGCAGGAGAATGGCGTGAACCCGGGAGGCGGAGCTTGTAGTGAGCCGAGATTGCGCCACTGCACTCCGGCCTGGGCCACAGAGCGAGACTCCGTCTCAAAAATAAATAAATAAATAAAAATAAAAATAAAAGAAAATGTAGGTTTCTTGGTGTCCAGATGAGATTAGACAAGAGGAGCTCACCGGGATGTGAGGGCCACACAGGGGAGGCCCTGCCCATGGCGGGGTCGGGGTGAGTTGGGAGGTGAGTGATAGGCTGGGGCGAAGCCTGCATGCCCCTGTCCCTGGGCTCACAGGGTTCACGCAGCAGTGTCCAGCACAGGGTCAAAGTTCAGGAAGCGCCTACTGTGGGTCTCGTTGCCAGGAGGCAACAAGTGCTCACTCAGGCCAAGGAGTCGGACAAGCAGAGTCTGAGCAGATGCGAGACTGGGCAGCCTTCTCCTTGCCCCCAAGCTCTGGAAGGAAGAAGGAGGCCGGGTGCTTGTGTCTGAGACAGAAGGATGGAGCTCAGGGTG
>NW_026661019.1:0-2888 GCF_009828535.3 Hylobates moloch | reverse complement strand
CCTGACCTTGTGATCCGCCCGCCTCGGCCTCCCAAAGTGCTGGGATTACAAGCGTGAGCCACCGCGCCCGGCCAGTCTCTCTTTCTTTAACTTCACAAGGAAGTTAGCATTTTCCTTACAGAGGTGCTGAGGATTAAATGAGAAGAGGGTGTGAGATTTGAGGCTGGGGAAGGAGGCATGGGGTTCTAGGAAAGCGAGGCGGTCACTTAGGCCTGGAGTAAGGGGACAGGGGCCTGGGCAGCCGACACCGACAGAGCCCCCACAGTGCCCTCACTACCCTATTAATGGGCCCAGAATCTGGAAACCAGCCACCACGTGCCCGCAAACCCAGGGTCTTCCTGCAGGTGGAGCTGAAGAGCCAAGAGGCTCAGAGTCTGCAGCAGCAGCCAGACCATTACCTGGGTCACCTGGAGCAGTACATGGCCACCTATCAGCAGCAGGTGGCCACCTATCAGCAGCTGACCTCTGAGAAGGAGGTGCTGCACAGGCAGTGACTGCAGCAGACCCAGCTAATGAACCAGCTGCAGCAGCAGGAAGCTTGGGGCAAAGCAGTGGCCGAGATGGCCCGCCAAAAGTTGCAGGAGACCCAGGGGAGGGAGCTGCGAGGATGGGGCCGTGAGGGGGATGACCTGGCAAACTCCATCCCTTCTCACTCTTTCCTGGCCCCTTAGGAGCACCTGGAAGCTGCCAGCAAGCAGAACCAGCAGCTAACAGCCCAGTTGGGCCTCATGGCTCTCCCTGGGGAAGGTACTGGAGACCGCTCAGAGGAAGAGGAGAGAGCCCCAGGAGGAAGGGGGGACTGTTAGCAGCATAGGATTGAGGAGTTGGAAGAGACCTTTAGAACAGCTGGTCACTATGCCGACCGGGTGCCTGCACTAAGTTCGGCATCAGTGTGGTGACCTCCTGTGAGCAGGGGGCCACCAAGTTGCCTAAGGATGGCTGAACTGGCCCAGGTCAGAAAGGGAGCAGGTCAGAACTCCCACATCGACCAATAGTGGGAGTGTGCCTGGGCGGAATAGCAAGATCTTGATTCTTAAAAGTAAAAATAAAGAACAGCAGCTCATTCCTCTCTGGGGAGGGGCTGGCTCAGGGTTACACAGTGAGGGTGGAGGTAGAGGTGGGCCCACGGTACCTCCCTTGTTGGGTTGTCTGAGGACCCCTCTGGCCACCCCCCACAGGAGATGGAGGACAACATCTGGGCAGTGAGGGGGAGGAGGCACCTCGGCCCATGCCGAGCGTCCCAGAGGACCTGGAGAGCTGGGAGGCCACGGTGAGCCTGACTCCCCCTGCACCTATTTTGCCACCTTCCTCTGTGGTCCTTCCAAGACCCCATTTATGCTCTTAACTTCCCTGCCTTCTGATTTCTCTGGACCCTCACCCCTTCCGAGAGCCAGTGGTCAGACACCGTTTCACCTGTGACCAACAGGTGCACTCTCTGAGGCCCCAAGGGAAGGGGCTGCGCTCCAACTCTCTGCCCCATTTCTTCTGTGTATGCCCCTACAAGAATGCTCACGTCTTGCCCTCAGGTGGCATTTTTCAACTCCGCTGGAGCCAGTGCCCAGGAGACGCAGGCACAGTTACGAGATCAGGTGAAAGAGCAGAGGGTGTGCTGCCAGCGCCTGGCTCACCCGGTGGCCTCGGCCCAGAAGGAGCCAGAGGCAGTGGTCCCAGCCCCAGAGACTGGGGGCGAGTCTGTGAGTGGGGAGACCCACTGGGCCCTGCAGGATGTCATGGAAAAGCTGGCCCACGCCAGGACTCACCTCGGCCTTCTCCATGACTTGAAAATGCCACCTGATGGCAGGTCACTGCTGAGATGTGACCACAATATTTTGGCTCCAGGGCAGCTTTATGGACCAACCAGAGGAGAAGGCAGACCTGAGTGAGCTGGTGAAGAATCAAGAAATACGATCCATCCAGTACTGGCGAGAGAGATGCCATCAGTGAGTGGGAGGCCAGGGCACGGCAGGGGGAGCTGCAGGGCCGTCAGAGGGGCCCCAGTGTCTGAGCCCTGTCCTCCCGCAGGAAAACCCATCACCTTTTAACAGAGCCAGGGCGCCATGCCAAAGATGCGGCACTGGGAGGAGGAGATCATGAGGCTGGCCCAGGACAGGGAGGAGATGAAGGTAGGGTGTGCAACATCTCTGTGGGGGTGGGGGTGGGGGTGGGTGTGAGGGTGGGCGCAGGCAGTGGCATGACAGCTGAGCACCCCTCCCTCCAGGTGAAGCTGCTGGAGCTGCAGCAGATGGTATCGGGGCCTGTGGTGACGACAACAATGGGCACAGAAAATTCCTGGCTGCTGCCCAGAACCCCGCTGATGAGCCCGGTCCAGGAGCCCCAGCCCCCCAGGAGCTTGGGGCTGCAGACAAGCATGGTGGTGAGTAGAGCCCTCAGGCGGGGTGGGCAGGCAGGAAGTGGGGGGGCTCCCACTGTGCTCAGATCCCTGCCTCCCTCTCTCCAAAGATCTTTGTGAGGTGAGACTCAGCTCCTCTGCACAAGGAGAGGCCAGGGAGGGTCCTCCCCATGACAACCCTACTGCACAGCCGATCGTGCGGGACCACCAGGAGCACCCAGGCTTGGGCAGCAATGGCTGTCTTCCATTCTTTTGCTGGGCTTGGCTGCCGAGAAGAAGGAGATAAACATCATCATCATCAAAGAGCTGGCCAAGAAATTTTTAAATAAGAAACCAAGCTTTGGGGTTAATCTCCTACACAATTTATTTAGTTCATTTGAATGTTAGAGCCACTCATGATTATTTGTGTTTCTAATTTATAGTTTAAGTTTATTTGTAAAAAGTTAAAAGAGAGTGGGTCTCTGTGGCTTTCACTGATGTTCACTCTGGCATCCTTTAGTATTTTTCTTTTTTAATTTCATAATTGTAGGTCATTAGC
>NW_026661018.1:0-2889 GCF_009828535.3 Hylobates moloch | reverse complement strand
CACTCCGGGGACTGTTGTGGGGCGGGGGGAGGGGGGAGGGACAGCATTAGGAGATATACCTAATGCTAAATGACGAGTTAATGGGTGCAGCACACCAACATGGCACATGGATAGATATGTAACAAACCTGCACATTGTGCACATGTACCCTAAAACTTAAAGTATAATAATAATTAAAAAAAAAAGAACATACATTCCAAATACAATTATAGTCACCCCAGGAAGAAAAAATAATAATAATAATAATAATAATAAAAACTATAATAATAATAAAGTATAATAACAAAAGTATAATAATAAAAAAGATATATGTTATGGTTGTGTTATATAAGTAATGACTAAAAAATTTAAAAAACAATAAAAAATAAAAAACAAAAATATTAAAAATTATTAAAAACAATACATTCTTATATATTACACAGAAAAATATTTTATATTTTTTCTTATATGTATTTTAGCAATGAATATATTACCCCTTCAAAGTTACATAAATATGAATACAGGAAATCCATATGGGCTGATTGATAACAATTTTTCCCCATATAAATAAAATGAAGCAAGTTTGTAGAACAGTGTGTATGGTATCACTTGTGCATCAAAAAATGTATGTGTATATGTGTGTATGTGTGTATATGTGTTTATACATTTATATACATATACATATAATATACTTATACAAATACACACTTGAAAGCACAGCCTCCCTGGAAAAATTCAGAAGAAACTGCTGACAATGACTTTCTCTGTTGAGAGAGACAGGGACTGTCCACACTGAAAAACTATTTGAATGTTTACCACATACATAAATCATTTTTAAAACATGTTTTAAAGGCATTTGTGAAATGCCAGTCACCATAGCAAAATTTTTTGAGCAAAAATTTAGACGAAACTAAATATTTCTTCTTTGGGAATGATTTATATTAATTTCAGCTCATTCATATTCCAGAATCCTCTTCAGTTATTAAAATATTTTTACTTTTTTTAAACTTTAAAAAAAGTAATGAGACAATATTATATATGTGTGTGCTTATAAATGTAAACAAAAATCTAAAAGCTGGTAATAATTAATGATGGCAAGAGGATTGGGAGAATCTTGATGTACCAGGAGACTTTTATTTTTTGCTGTATGTAGTTCTGTGTTGTGTAAATGTATTACTATATTTTTAGGATAAAATAAAAGCACGTTTAATCAGAAACAAAATAAAAATTAAAAAATAAAAAATAAAATCCTAGACAACAAGGATTCGAGGAATACTTTCTTAACATTAAAAAGCTGTGAGTAATTATACAGCCAAAGCCAATGCTGAATGCATTACAATTAAAGTCAGGATAAAAAATAGATACCTGCTTTTTCTGTAATTCTAGTATAATTACACTAAAAGAAGAAATTTAAAAAACATTAAAACGAAAGAGACAGCGTGCCTTTTAGCAAGGTAATATGCTATATACTTGAAGCACATGTAACAATCCACTGAAAAAAAAATTTGACCTTGAAAATATCGTATTAATACACACTTAGAAAACATAATAAAAAATAAATATTTCACGCCAGGCACAGAAAGACAAACATCACATGTTCTCACTTATTTGTGGGATCAAAAAACCAAAACAATTGAAATCATGAACATAGAGTAGAAGGATGGTTATCAGAGGCTGGGAAGGGTACTGAGAAGCTGGTAGTGAGATGGGGATTGTTAATGGGTAAAAAAAAAAAAAAAAAAAAAAAGAGAAGGAATAAGACATATTATTTAATAGCACAGCAGGGTGACTATACTCAAGAGCTCAGTTGTACATTTTAAAATAACAAAAAGAGTGTAACTGGATTGTTTATAACACAAAGGATAAATGCTTGAGGGGATGGATACCCCATTTTCCATGATCTAATTATTTCACATTGCATGCCTGTGTCAAAATATCTCATGTACCCCACGAATATACATGCCTACTATGTACCCAGAAAAATTAAAAATAAAAAAGATTTAAATAAAACAAATAAATAAATATTTCACTCACAATAGCAATAACAATTACAAAATACCTAGAAATTTTCTAAAGAATGTGCAGGACCCACGTGAAGAAAACTGCACAACTGAACTAAGGCATAAAAGAAGATTTGAGTAAACAGACAGATATACAATAGTGTTGAAAAGAGTGATTACAAATGATTATAAAGATAATACAGTTAGGAAAACTGATTCATTTCTATAGAGAAAATTAAAACTAGATCCCTACCTAGTGCTAGATCCCTACATAATACCACATATTAAAGTGGAGTCTAAGAGTATTAAGAAACCTAAATATGAAAGGTAAACCATATGGTTAATAAAAGAAAATGCAGAAATGACGCCGCATAGCTACAACTATCTGATCTTTGACAAACCTGACAAAAACAAGAAATGGGGAAAGGATTCCCTATTTAATAAATGGTGCTGGGAAAACTGGCTAGCCATATGTAGAAAGCTGAAACTGGATCCCTTCCTTACACCTTATACAGAAATTAATTCAAGATGGATTAAAGACTTACATGTTAGACCTAAAACCATAAAAACCCTACAAGAAAACCTAGGCAATACCATTCAGGACATAGGCGTGGGCAAGGACTTCATGTCTAAAACACCAAAAGCAATGGCAACAAAAGCCAAAATCGACAAATGGGATCTCATTAAACTAAAGAGCTTCTGCACAGCAAAAGAAACTATCATCAGAGTGAACAGGCAACCTACAGAATGGGAGAAAATTTTCGCAACCTACTCATCTGACAAAGGGCTAATATCCAGAATCTACAATGAACTCAAACAAATTTACAAGAAAAAAACAAACAACCCCATCAAAAAGTGGGCAGAGGACATGAACAGACACTTCTCAAAAGAAGACATTTATGCAGCCAAA
>NW_026661017.1:0-2889 GCF_009828535.3 Hylobates moloch | reverse complement strand
CAAATGTCCACTTGCAGATTCTACAAAAAGAGTGTTTCAAAACTGCACAATCAAAAGAAAGGTTCTACTCTGTTAGATGAATGAACACATCAGACAGAAGTTTCACAGAATGCTTCTGTGTAGTTTTGATGGGAAGATATTTCGTTTTTCACCATTGGCCTCAATGTTCTCCAAATATCCACTTTCAGAATCTACAAAAAGAGTGCTTAAAAACCGCTCAATCAAAAGAAAGGATCAACTCAGTGAGATTAATGCACAGATCACAAAGAAGTTTCACAGAATGCCTCTGTGTAGTCTTTATTTGAAGACATTGCTTTTTTCCACAATCGGCCTCTTAGCGCTCCAAATGTCCACATGCAGATCCTACAAAAAGAGAGTTTTAAAACTGCTCAATCCCAAGAAAAGTTCTACTCTGTGAGATGAATGAACAGAATACAAAGAAGTTTCACAGAATGTTTCTGTTTAATTTTTATGGGAAGATAATGCGTTTTTCACCGTAGGCCTCAATGTTCTCCAAATGTCCACTTGCAGATTCTACAAATAGAGTGTATCAAAACTGTTCAATCAAAATTAAAAAAAAAAAATATTAGGAAAAAAAAAAAGATAAATACAAGTTTCACAGAATTCTTCTGTGTAGTTTTTATGGGAAGATATTTCATTTTTCACCATAGGCCTCAATGTTCTCCAAATGTCCACTTGCAGATTCTAAAAAAAGAGTGTTTCAAAACTGCTCAATCAAAAGTAAGGTTCAACTCTCTTAGTTGAATGCACAGATCAGAAAGAAGTTTCACAGAGTGCTTCTGTGTAGTTTTTATTTGAAGATATTCCTTTTTCCAAGATAGGCCTCATAGCGCTCCAAATGTCCACATGCAGATTGTACAAAAAGAGAGTTTCAAAAATGCTCAATTGAAAGAAAGGTTCTACTGTGTGAGACAAATGAACAGAATAGAAAGAAGTTTCACAGAATGCTTCTGTGTGGTTTCTAGGGGAAGTTATTTCGTTTTCCACTATAGGCCTCAATGTTCTCCAAATGTCCACTTGCAGATTCTACAAAAAGAGTGCTTCAAAACAGCTCAATCAAAAGAAAGGTTCAACTCAGTGAGATGAATGCAGAGATCAGAAAGAAGTTTCACAGGATGCCTCTGTGTAGTTTTTATTTGAAGATATTCTTTTTTCAACGATAGGCCTCAAAGCACTCAAAATGTCCACTTGCAGATTCTACAAAAAGAATGTTTCAATACTGCTCAGTCAAAAGAAACGTTCTACTCTGTGACATGAATGAACAGAATAGAAAGAAGTTCCACAGAATGCTTCTGTGTAGTTTTTATGGGAATATATTTCTTTTTTCATCGTAGGCCTCAGTGTTCTCCAAATGTCCACTTGCAGATTCTACAAAAAGAGTGTTTCAAAACTGCTCAATCAAAAGTAAGGTTCAACTCTGTTAGATGAATGCACAGATCAGAGAGAAATTTCACAGAATGCTTCTGCGTAGATTTTATGGGAAGTTATTTCTTTTTTCACCGTAGTCCTCAATGCTGTAGAAATGTCCAATTGCAGTTTCAATGAAAAGCCTGTTTCAAAGATGCACAATCAAGAGAAATGTTCCCATTTCTGAGTTGAATGCACAGTTCATAAAGAAGATTCCCAGATTACTTCTGTGTAGTTTTTATTTGAAGATATTACTTTTTCCTCGATAGGCGTCAAAGCACTCCAAATGTCCACTTCCAGTTTATACAGAAAGAGGGTTTCAAAACTGCTCAACCAAAAAAAAGGTTCAACTCTGTGAGATGAATGCAGAGAATAGAAACAAATTTCACAGGATTAGTCTGTGTAGTTTTTAATTGAAGATATTTCATTTTTCACTGTAGTCCTCAATGTTCTCCAAATGTCCATTTGCAGATTGTACTAAAAGAGTGTTTGAAAACTGGTCAATCAAAAGTAAAGTTGAAATCCATTAGATGAATACATAGATCAGAAACAAGTTTCACAGAATACTTTCGTGTAGTCTTTATTGGAAGATATTTCTTTTTTCACGTTAGGCCTCAAAGCTCTTGAAATGTCCAATTGCAGATTCTATGAAAAGCCTGTTTCAAAGCTGTAAAATCAAAAGAAATATTCCACTCTCTGAGATGAATGCATAATTCATAAAGAAGTTTCACAGAATGCTTCTGTGTACTTTTTATTTGAATATATTCCTTTTTCCACGATCGGCATCAATACACTCCAAATGTCTACTTGCAGATTCTACAAGAAGTTTTTTTCACAATTGCTCAATCAAAAGAAAGGTTCTACGTTGTGAGATGAATGAACAGAAGAGAAAGAAGTTTCACAGAATGCTTCTGTGTAGTTTTAAGAGAAAGATATTTCGTTTTTCACCGTAGGCCTCAATATTCTCCACATATCCACTTGCAGATTCTACAAAAAGAGTGTTTCAAAATTGCTCAATCAAAAGAAAGGTTCTAGTCTTTGAGATGAATGAACAGAATAGAAATAAGTTTCACAGAATGCTTCCGTGTAGTTTTTGTGGGAACATATTCCATTTTTCACCGTAGGCCTCAATGTTCTCCAAATGTCCACTTGCAGATTCTACAAAACAAGTGTTTCAAAACTGCTCAATCAAAAGTAAGGTTCAACTCTGGTAAATGAATGCACAGATCACAAAGAAGTTTCACAGAATGCTTCTGTGTAGTTTTTATTGGACGATATTTCTTTTTTCACCCTAGGTGACAATGCCCTAGAAATGTCTATTTGCAGATTCTACGAAAACAGAGATTCAAAGCTGCACAATCAAAAGAAAGGTTCCACTCTCTGAGATGAATGCAGAGTTCCTAAAGAAGTTTCACAGATTACTTCTGTGTAGTTTTTATTTGAAGATATTCCTTTTTCCAT
>NW_026661016.1:0-2889 GCF_009828535.3 Hylobates moloch | reverse complement strand
GTCGCTCTGTTGTCATTCCCTCCGTTCCTCACTGCCTCCCTCTCTCCCTCTGTCCCTCTCTCCCTCCCTTCCAACGTCCCTCCGCCCATCCTTCCGTCCCTCTAGGTCTCCCGTTCCTCTCTCCATCTGAACCTGCCTTCCCTCCGGTCTGGAAGGGTCAGCATCCCCGGTGTGCCTGGGGTCTGTGGTCTGCGTTTAGCCGCCAGGCGCTCCATGGTGGCAACTGGGAGGCTGCAGAGGCAACGGTGGGCAAGCGACGGCGGAGCGGAGGCGCAGAGGGGGCGAGCCCCGGGAGGGAGAGTAGACCTGGACGGTTCCCTGGCCCGGTGTTTCGCGGGACGGGGGTCTCCACCCAGCCCGTGGGAGGACGCATATTGCCGGGGTGGGGGCGGGGGGTAGCTGGTGTTCAGGTGGGGGTGGGGTGGTGGTCAGTCAAGAGAGCTCTACCCCTGCTGCTCCCAGAGGAGGCCAGGTGGCTGCCCGCAAACCCGCGCCTGCGCGGCGGACTGCCCACCTACTGATACCTGGGCTGGCTCCGTCTCCAGGATCCCTGGGAAGCCTGGGAAAGAATGGCAGTTCTCCGTTGTGCGGAGTCTCTCACCAGGCCGAGACCTAGAAGGCAGGAATCCCAGGCGGGTCAGCCCGGAGGGAAGACACGCCCCTCCTTGCCAAGCCTGGGGTTCCACGCGAAAGAGAAGCCAACGCCCTGCCCCGACCCCGTCCCCACCCCACGTCCTAAAGCTCCTCCAGCAGAGCCCGGTATTCTTCCTCGCTGAGGAGTGGTTCCAGCCAGGCGGGCTCTTCCAAGTTCTTCAGCTCCCCCGGGGCCTCGGTTTCTAAGAAAGGTTGCGCCTGCTGCAGAAACTCTGGGAACGCCAGGAGCTCATCCAGCAGCAGGCCGGTGGGGAGAGCAGACCAGCGCCCGCGCTCCTGGGGCAGTGTGGAGGGCGCCGGACGGCTTGCAACTGCTCCGGCCGCGCGGAGCACTCCGGGGTCCCGGGCTGGGCAGCTGGAGCTGCCCCGGCTCGGGGTTCCCACGCCGCCACAGCCACCTGGGGCCCCTGGCCCCAGCCCCACCACGGACTGGCCAGGGACATGGTTCGCGCAAGCACACCTCGGCCCTGTGGCCGAGCTTGAGCGGGGCCTGGCTGTCCCACCGCGCCAGGGCCCGGCAGTCCATTGCGCTGCGGGTCCCGGTCCTCCGGGCATTTGCTCGGGGGGTGCGGAGGCCACCGAGTCGTCTGAGTGTGGGAGAGCTCCCCTTCCAGGGGAGCCAGGGCGGCGTAGGCGAAATACCCGCCTGACGGGGCGACTGACCAGGGAGCAAGTTGTCACGCGCCGGGGGCTGCGTTGCACAGGCCACCTGTGTGCGCCGGTGCCCTGCCACCCTGTACCATGTGCCTGGCCCATCGGATCTGAAACCAGATGTGAATCCTGGACTCCGGGAGGCCCGTCTCTCTGGCCAGTACTTCCCTGGTGGCGATGCCAGGAAAGTGATCCTTCTCAAAGGCTAAGACCAGCCGGGCAGTCTGGGCTGGGGTGACGGGGGTCTGCTTTCTCCTGCCTTCTTGTGGGCCGCGTCTCCCCGGCCAGGGCCGAGATTCCGGCTGGTGCTGCTTCAGGTGGCGTGACCTCTCATTTTGAAACCAAATCTGGACACTGGGCTCCGGAACGCCGATGGCCTGTGCCAGCCGTTCTCTACTGGCGATACCCGGGTATGGATTCTGCTCAAAGCAGGCTCTCAGGGCCTAGATTTGGCTCGGGGTCCAGACGAGTTTCCTGCGCCTTCCCCATCCTCGGGCTTCCGTGGGGAGGGTGCTGTCCGAAGGTGTCGGGAGAGCCATCGCGGGGAGCCCCAGCCGGAATTTCACGGACGGACCCGGGGAGAGAGAGGCCCTAGGGCTCCCCTGCTGCGCAGCCGGCCTTCGCACTGCGTTCAGGTCCAGCCGGGAGGCCGGCATGGACAGCCAGCGGCTCTTATGAGGGCCCACAGGCAGGCAGGCTCCACCCCTTCTTGCCTGCCGCTGAGCTCTGGGATAGCCCTCCCTCACCCTCCGAGGGGCCCCAGGGCACTGAGGCCTGGGGCGTGGGGTGGTGGGTGGTGGGGGAGTGTGGCCAGAGGCCAGAGAGATGAAGCGGAAGGGGGAGAGGGGGAAGGGGTGAGGGGCGTGGGTTTCGGGCGGGGGCTGGCTCTCCGGACCTCTGCAGGAATCCCGCGGCTACTGGAAGCCACTCCCTGTGCTCCCACGCGTCTTCGGCAGGGAGAAACCAGCCCGGAAGGGTTTAGTGGAGTGTGGAACCGAACCTCCGGGAGAGTCTTGAGTTTCCGGGCCCCCTTCTGCGTGAAGACACCCAATGCCTGTGGGAGTCGCCGTTGCCACGACAGTCTCACACACGCAGGTGTGTGGCTCCCGTTCATTTCCAGGTCGAAGACCAGAGTGAAACCCCAGAGACGAGATACGTCCCCGGCGTGGTGTCCTGACGATGGATTCCCGTGTCCCGCAACATGGGGAGTCTTCAGTGTGGCCGGTTTGGAGGCCGGCAAGGAGGGCGAAGACAGGATGCTGGTCTTCCACCATTCCCTGGAGGTGTCTGGGTGCCCGCAGGGCTCCAGAAGCAAACAGTCAACATGGTCAGCCTTTCGGGGGGCCGGAGAGACGTGAGCGACTGGCCCCCTTGCAGAGGGCCGAGCGACGTGGAATCCGAAATCACGCTTTAGTCGTAGAGTGTGGCTCCTCTGTGGTCGGGGCTGACGCCCTGGCACTCCGCTGCAGGGCTCAGCCTGGCCTGGGGAGGTGTGGTCTGTAAACCACGAGGGTGAAAACCAGACAGCAACCCGAGCGAGTCCCCCGTCTTTTCTCTTCGAGGAAACGTCCCATTCTTTGGGTG
>NW_026661015.1:0-2889 GCF_009828535.3 Hylobates moloch | reverse complement strand
TATTAGGTCTGCTTGGTGCAGAGCTGAGTTCAAGTCCTGGATATCCTTGTTAATCTTCTGTCTTGTAGATCTGTCTAATATTGACAGTGGGGTGTTAAAGTCTCCCATTATTATTGTGTGGGAGTCTAAGTCTCTTTGTAGGTCTCTAAGGATTTGTTTTATGAATCTGGGTGCTCCTGTATTGGATGCATATATATTTAGGATAGTTAGCTCTTCTTGTTGAATTGATCCCTTTACCATTATGTAATGGCCTTGTCTCTTTCGATCTTTGTTGGTTTAAAGTCTGTTTTATCAGAGACTAGGATTGCAACCCCCAACTTTTTTTTTTTGTTTTCCATTTGCTTGGTAAATCTTCCTCCATCGCTTTATTTTGAGCCTATGTGTGTCTCTGCACATGAGATGGGTCTCCTGAATACAGCACACTGATGGGTCTTGACTCTTTATCCAATCTGCCAATCTGTGTCTTTTAATTGGGGCATTTAGCCCATTTACATTTAAGGCTAATATTGTTATGTGTGAATTTGATCCTGTCATTATGATGTTAGCTGGTTATTTTGCATTGATGGTCTTTACAATTTGGCATGTTTTTGCAGTGGCTGGTACTGGTTGTTCCTTTCCATGTTTAGTGCTTCCTTCAGGAGCTCTTTTAGGGCAGGCCTGGTGGTGATAAAATCTCTCAGCAGTTGCTTGTCTGTAAAGGATTTTATTTCTCCTTCACTTATGAAGCTTAGTTTGGCTGGATATGAAATTCTGGGTTGAAAATTCTTTTCTTTAAGAATATTGAATATTGGCCCCCACTCTCTTCTGGCTTGTAGGGTTTCTGCCAAGAGATCCGCTGTTAGTCTGATGGGCTTCCCATTGTGGGTAACCTGACCTTTCTCTCTGTCTGCCCTTAGCATTTTTTCCTTCATTTCCACCTTGGTGAATCTGACAATTATGTGTCTTGGGGTTGCTCTTCTTGAGGAGTATCTTTGTGGTGTTCTCTGTATTTCCTGAATTTGAATGTTGGCCTGTCTTGCTAGGTTGGGGACGTTCTCCTGGTTAATATCCTGCAGAGTGTTTTCCAACTTGGTTCCATTCTCCCCGTCACTTTCAGGTACAGCAGTCAAACGTAGATTTGGTCTTTTCATATAATTCCATATTTCTTGGAGGCTTTGTTCGTTTCTTTTTATTCTTTTTTCTCTAAACTTCTCTTCTCGTTTCATTTCATTAATTTGATCTTCAATCACTGATACCTTTTCTTCCACTTGATTGAATCGGCTGCTGAAGCTTGTGCATGCATCACGTAGTTCTAGTGCCATGGTTTTCAGCTCCTTCTGGTTATTTAAGGTCTTCTCTACACTGTTTATTCTAGTTAGCCAATCATCTAATCTTCTGTTCAAGATTTTTAGCTTCCTTGAGATGGGTTCGAACATCCTCCTTTAGCTCGGCGAAGTTTGTTATTACTGACTTTCTGAAGCCTACTTCTGTCAAATTGTCAAAGCAACAGTGGTGCTGGGAAAACTGGCTAGCCATATGTAGAAAGCTGAAACTGGATCCCTTCCTTACACCTTATACAAAAATTAATTCAAGATGGATTAAAGACTTAAATGTTAGACCTAAAACCATAAAAACCCTAGAAGAAAACCTAGGCAGTACCACTCAGGACATAGGCATGGGCAAGGACTTCATGTCTAAAACACCAAAAGCAATGGCAACAAAAGCCAAAATAGACAAATGGGATCTAATTATACTAAGGAGCTTCTGCATGGCAAAAGAAACTACCATCAGAGTGTACAGGCAACCTACAGAATGGGAGAAAATTTTTGCAGTATACCCATCTGATAAAGGGCTAATATCCAGAATCTACAAAGAACTTAAACAAATTTACAAGAAAAAAATCAAACAACCCCATCAAAGAGTGGGCAAAGGATATGAACAGACACTTTTCAAAAGGAGACATTTATGCAGCCAACAGACACATGAAAAAATGCTCATCATCACTGGTCATCAGAGAAATGCAAATCAAAACCACAGTGAGATACCATCTCACACCTGTTAGAATGGCGATCATTAAAAAGTCAGGAAACAACAGGTACTGGAGAGGATGTGGAGAAATAGGAACACTTTTATACTGTTGGTGGGACTGTAAACTAGTTCAACCGTTGTGGAAGACAGTGTGGCAATTCCTCAATGATCTAGAACTAGAAATACCATTTGACACAGTGATTCCATTACTGGGTATATACCCAAAGGATTATAAATCATGCTACTATAAAGACACATGCACATGTATGTTTATTACGGCACTATTCACAATAGCAAAGAGTTGGAACCAACCCAAATGTCCAACAAGATGATAGACTGGATTAAGAAAATGTGGCACATATACACCATGGAATACTATGCTGCCACAAAAAAAGGATGAGTTCATGTCCTTTGTAGTGACATGGATGAAGCTGGAAACCATCATTCTGAGCAAACTATCGCAAGGGCAGAAAACCAAACACTGCACGTTGTCACTTGTAGGTGGGAACTGAACAATGAGAACACACGGACACAGGGTGGGGAACATCACACTCCGGGGCCTGTTGTGGGGTTGGGGGATGGGGGAAGGATAGCATTAGGAGAAATACCTAATGTAAATGATGAATTAATGGGTGCAGCAAACTAACACAGCACATATATACATATGTAACAAACCTGCACGTTGTGCACATGCACCCTAGTACTTAAAAGTATAATTAAAAAAAAAGAAAAACTAGGAAAACTAACCCAAAAGCTAGCAGACGAAAATAAATTACTAAAATAAGAGCAGAACTGAATGAACTTGAAACTCAAAAATATATGCAAAGAATCAACAAAACCAAAACTTGGTTTTTTGAAAAGATAAACAAGATTGATAGACTA
>NW_026661014.1:0-2890 GCF_009828535.3 Hylobates moloch | reverse complement strand
ATATTTAGTAAAATATTATATACTTTATGTATAATATTTAGTAAAATATTATATACTTTATGTATAATATTTAGTAAAATATTATATACTTTATGTATAATATTTAGTAAAATATTATATACTTTATGTATAATATTTAGTAAAATATACTTTATGTATAATATTTAATAAAATATATACCTTATGTATAATATTTAATAAAATATTATATACTTTATGTATAACATTTAATAAAATATTATATACTTTATGTATAATAAAATATATATATTTATTTATTATATATAATATTTTATTAAATATTATATAAAATATATAATATTTTATTAAATATTATATATTATAATATATGTATTATATAAAATATATAATATTTATTAAATACTATATATTATAATATTATATATTATATATAAATAAACATATTTTTATATACTATATAATATAGATTATATATATTTTTAAAGAGGGGGGAGGGGATATATATTTGTATAAAAATATGGGAAGCCCTAGTCTTTGGGAAGCCAGAACTACACATTTATGAAAAGATTGTATTCTCAATGAGGAGGAGATCTTTGTTTTGTTCACTAATTTATCCCAAGTGTCTAGAATGATGTCTGGCACAGAGTAGATGCTCAACAAATATTTGTTGAATGACTTTCTCAACCAATTCACATGCCTCTACAACAACCTAGATGTCTAGTTTCCAGCGTTGATGACAAGCTTTTATCTTATTCTGTATGTTCCTAGGGACTTTGGTGGGAAGATCAGGAGGCTACATTGGGAATCACTAGTCAGACACCATGTCTTTTGAGGTTAACATTTCTGAGTTTGCAGCAGTGTTGAAATTAAGCTAGAGCTGTGGACCTGTTGCTTTTGGCCTCTTGGCTTAGGAATCTCATGCATGTGTGTCTCAGATGAAAGGTCCTTGACACTGACTTCTGAGTTTCTACCACCAGCCCCAGGAAGAGGCCCCAAAGCACCAGCCTTCTTTGCACACCTCCTTCCTCTCTAGACTATGTCCCACAACCTGGAAGAATGGGTGGGGGTCAAATGGCACCATCCCAATTATAACCACAAATTAGAAAAGCTGGAAAGCTGGAATGAGCGTTAGGGGGTTGGGGAGAAACCACATTTGGGGAGGTCTTCTATTTCCTTCATTCTTTCTATATGACCTCTTCCCATACACAAACCCAAATCCTTGCCATCCCTCCCCTGCATAAAAGGAGCTGAGGGAGCAAATTTTTGTTGCACCCAAGTGTCTATAACGAAGAATGAAAGGTCCTGCCTCTTACCAGTTAAACCACCTTGGGAGAGACATACCTTCAGCCACCCATACACATTCCAATTTCTGTTCCCCTCTTGGCTGCTGGCGGTGCCCCCATTAGCAGCACCCCTTACTGGCCCCTAGAACTGAGAGCTTGTTGGTATCCCCTACACACTCAACAGTCCCTTGGACTGTTCTCCCTTCAGATGATCGGGTCCCCTTCCTGAGCTAGTCCTTGTGCCCTCCAGCCCCTCACGGCTATGGACACAGATGCTTCCAGTTCCTACCGGGCGTTCCCCAGCCCTGAGCTGATTGTGACTGGGCTGCCAGGATGTTGGGGGGCTCAGAGAGCTTGGCAGGCGAGGCTCACAGTGACCCGCACTGCTGTGGGCATAGGATCTACCGTGCCTAGAATGAGCCCTGAGTCTTCCCAGGTCTCATGTATTGACCTGGTCTGCCTAGCTTGCCTCCTGCTGCTGTTGCCTGGCCTGTGCCTTCCCTGGTGGGCCTGGAGCCCGCCCTAAACCCTGCCCCTTTGCTGTATGTTCCCTCTTGTTTAGTGGCCTCTAGCGTAGAGACTGGACTGTATAGTTGGCCCCTACTTCATTCTCCCAAAGTCACAAGTTACTGCCCCTACCAGATTCAGCACAGGCCACTTCTACGGGGCAGAGAGCCCAAATCCAGTCCAACTGCACCACTCCCTGTTATATAATGGATTTGTAGTGTTCCCGAGGGCCCAGACCTACAGCAGCCCCGGGACCAGTTCCCACAGCCGACTTCCTCCCGTTTCCCATTGCCTGGACCTCTGAATTCTCAGCTGATGCTGTCAAATCACATTTAACACTTCAGGAGCTGAGCCATTGCCTGCCAGCATCATCCCAAGATCACAAACCTCTAAAACTTGGTTTCTTCATTCTCCACCGGGGCCTTGTGTAGCAAATGGCCTGCAACATCTTCCAGGCCCTGTCATCAGAAGAGCCAGCATTGTCTCTCAAACATTTGGCCACTTCTCACACATTCCCATTGAGAGCTGCCACACTGCATGGCTTGACATGTGACAACTTACATGACAGTGACCCCATGGGAGATGGGGCTGGCTCAGAAAATGCCAGTAAACTATTTTTCAGTCTAATGTGTAATCATTAACCCCAATGCCTTAAACTCCGCGGATGGTAAGTGCACCTAAAAATCAATGTTCTTATTCAACCAGCTCATTAGTTTTAAAATGTTCACTGCCTTCATCATTTATTTTTGCATTCAGAACATTATAGAGGCAGGCCATTATATCAATTTATGGATTTTTAAATGCTTTATTATTTTTCAACATTCACGTGAAGGACAAATTGAGCCTCATTCAACATTCAAAGAAGGGCAAAAGCACAGACTGGTTTTCTAACCTTGGAGATTTGGAAATCCCAAATCTCAGAAAAAAGTCCTGAAATTTCATGCAGTCATCTGTAATAGTGCTAGAAACCACAAAACTTGCTTAACTATTAACCGCTTAACAATGATGATCAATACTCATACGCCTCACACATTACAAAGAATTACTCTATCACCATGTCGTTGTTTAATCCTCATAGTTTCCCCATTGTATGGACTTGGAAATATAGGCCCACAGAG
>NW_026661013.1:0-2890 GCF_009828535.3 Hylobates moloch | reverse complement strand
ATTGGCATAGAATAAACTTGGATGGCAGAGTCAATGATGAGATTTGCTGTGGAAGTGGGAAACCATTTTTTGGAGGACAGTAGTAATGCTGTGAACTTTTGTAAACAACCAAGTATTCAGTAGCAACTAAAATGTGTCTCCATAAGATTATTTTACAGATGCGTATCTGAAATCTGAAATTTGGGAGAACATTCTACTAGTGTTCTCTAGGGAGAAAATACAGCTGGAAGGAAGAAGGGAGGGAAGATGATGGAGAGAGAAACAGAATGTATTTGAGAGAAAATGCTATTTAGACTAAAATAGAATACCGCAGATACCACCACAAAGTGATTAAGGTGTGTCTTATGGAGCAGAGACGGCAGAAAATACCACAGTAAAGAGATCTACAATTGGATTGTTAGTTCTGGATTTATTCTGTCAATGTTGTGGCTTCTAACACATCAGTAATCTCCTTTGATCCATATGCTAATTAACAACCAACACTCTGCTCCCTCTCCCAGATTCTTTCATTGTTTTAAACCCGATCTTATTCTAATCCAGCAGGTCACTGTAACAAACATAATCATCCAAGAATTTTAAAAATATTTTTGATGAACTATGAATATACCTCATTCTCAAAAAACTACTGTTTGAGAGGAAAAGTCGATGGTATTTAAAGCCATTTAAGTGCATCCACACATGCAGAGATATACATACATATGTATATATTTATGTATCTGAGTTAATTGCATCAGTTAGAGTGGCTACCTGGATTAGGATTACACTGGGCTTTGCTGATGAAAGAATTCGGAATGTTGTTTGGTTACCTTGTAATACCTATATGAATATATTAACCCTGTAATTTTATTACTGGAGAAAGTCCCTTAGATGTAATCAAGGATGATTTTATAGGGATGCGTATTGTTGCATTCTTTCCAATCATGAAAGAGAGAAAAATAAACATACCGTAATGTGGAAATTGTTTAGAAAACTAGAATGCATTTTACTAAACCCTGCAAAAACAAACACCATTTATATGCATTGATATATTGATACTAACAGACTTTCTTTTATCTCCTACGTGACTATAGTTCCTATTTTTCACTAGTGTATTTATTATAGACACAGACATAGTATTTTTTTACGGATGGCTATAGAAACAAAAATAATTCCCTCTACAGAGGGTATAAAAATTATATATAATTATATATTAGATAGTACATATTATATATTATATTTAAATATATATTTATATTTTATATAAAATATTTTATATAAAATATATTTTTATTTACATGTTATATTATATATTTTATATTATAAATATAATATAACTATAATAATTATTAAATATAAATATTCTATTATAAAATATAAATATTTATATATTTATATTTTATATAATATATTTTATATATAATATAATAAATTACATATATGTAATATAGGGACTGGATTAGTTTCTGCTAGTGTGAAGACAAGTCATATCATATCTAGGGGCCATGATGATAGGAGCAGTCAGAGGATTTCTTGCATTGTGATGAGTGCATATAAGTTAAACGAGCCACATATCAGTAGAATTGATAGCAAGATAACGACTAGGGTTACTTCTTATGAATTTGTTTGAGCGACAACTTGTAATGCGCCGATTAGTGCAAAATTTGAATTGAATTGCTCATCCTGATCATAGAAAGGAATAGACGGCTAGGCTTGATATGGTTAGTAAAAATAGGAGGCCTATATTAAAATTAATTAGACGATCTGGTATAGGGAGGGGTGTTCACAATAGGAGAGTGATAGAAAGGGACAGGGTTGGAGCAATAACATAAAGGGTAATAGTAGATGTTGAGGGCCATAGGGGTTCTTTGCTGAAAAGTGTTATTGTGTCAGTGAATGGTTGAAGCAGTCCCTAAGGGCTTACAATGTTAGGCCCTTTGCGTAGTTGTATGTAGCCTGAGTTTTTGTTAAGTGAGTGATTTAAAATCAATACCGATAATAATGATAATAATTATTAAATACTTATATTAATGATAACAATAAAATTATTAATATTAATTATTAATAATGACTGATATTAACAATTGATACTGATCTTATTAATTAGAAAACAATAATATTGGGTACCAATAATTAATATTAATAATAATATGAAAACTTTTTGTTAGCAATTATTTCTCAATATTGATATTGGTAATTAATATTAATGTTAATAATAAATAAGTAATAATTAACAATCATATCAAACCTAATACCGCAGTGGGTGTACACCCACCTATGATATTGTTCCTACCGTCCAGGGAGGGAGAGAGCATGGTATTACTTTCAATATCGCAGTAGGTGTGCACCCACCCGGTGATATTGATCTGAATATCCAGGGGGTGGAGTATGACGTTACTCCCAATACAGCAGTGGGTGTACATCCACCCGGTGATATTGCTCCTAATATTCACGGAAGAAGAGAATGATATTACTCCCAGTACTGCAGGGAGTGTACGCCCCTTCTGTGATATCGTTCCTAATATCCGGAGGGGGAGAGTGTGATATTACTCCCAATATCGCAGGCTGTGCTCACCCACCCTGTGATGTTGTTGCTAATAATATCCAGGAAGGGAGAGGATGATATGACTCCCCATACAGCAGCAGCTGAACACCCACCCTGGGATATTATTCCTAATATCCATGGAGGGTAGAGGCTGATATTACTCCCAATATCGCAGGGGGTGTACATCCATTCTGTGATGCTGTTTTTAATATTCAAAGGCGGAGAAGCTGATATTACTCCCAATATCACAGAAAGTGTACAAACCCGTGTGATATTGTTCCTACTTTCGGAAGAAGAGGAGATGATATTACTTCCCATGTCGCAGGAGGTGTACACCCATTCTGTGATATTTTTCCTAATATGCAGGGC
>NW_026661012.1:0-2890 GCF_009828535.3 Hylobates moloch | reverse complement strand
GGGTATATTATGAATTATGTATTAAAGTTTTTCTCACCAAGGAAGACCAAGTTTCTGTAGTTCTCTAACATCACATCCCTATATAAATTCCGCTGTGCAGTGTCCAGGCAATGCCACTCCTCCATAGAGAATTCTATGGCCACATCTCTAAATTGCAATGGTCCCTGGAAAACACACACACACACATAATTACTAAATGGCCATGAGTGGAATTTTTAATTTGGCTTAAGGTGAAATTAGAGACTAAAGAGAACTGGTTCTGACTCTTAGGACTGCCTAAAATTATCCAATAAAATATTTTTCAACCCAAAAATATTCTCTAATGTATTCTCTAACTCTGAGAAAAAAGAGCAGCACAAGATCCACAACATCAGTATGTATATGATATTTTTCTAGATAATAGAGTATAAAATTAAGGGCATGAACATGAACATGTACATTTTTGAGTGCCATATTTGCATCATATGGAATGAGTTGTGAATATTTTTCAGATGCAAAAGACGTGTTGAGTTAGAAGGCACCTCTCAAATTTTAATATACACAATAAGCTGAAGACCTTGTTGTGCAGGGTTTTTCTTTTTTATTCCAGAAGATCTGGCATAAAGTCTGGCCTTTTGAACTTCTAACAAGCTCATCTCTAATGCAAATGTTTTTGGCCCAAGAACGGTGTTTTGTCAAACATCCAGTAAGTGGAAGAGCCTGTGTTTTTCCCATTTTTTCTGGCCTGTAAACAAAGATAAGAGCCTTCATTTTCCAAAGAAAAATATGTAGCAAAAAAGAGAAAAAAGGATAGATGCCAAATTAAATGTGATGGTTTATGCACATCAGCTGCATAAAAATACTTAATGAAGAGAAAAATAATTAACTCTATTGTAAAAAAAAATCTGTCAGAGAGCTATGTCACTAAGTGAATCATTAACCATTAACTGCACTAGGACAAATTTTTATGATGTGCTAATGCACACAGAAGAACACAGCATCACTGTTGAAATATTCCTCCCAAAGAAAGTAAATAAAATCTGAATTTAACCATAAAGAAACATGTTTTATGCTAACTTCAAAATACAGATAACTACTATGTTCTGTAATTTTTAGTAGGAATTTTAAGTAGGCTTCATTTAGCTCCCTAGAGAGCAGGTATCTTAATTTTCTTTCAGAACTTTCTGGGTAATAACTGCCATCCCTTTTAAATAAGCATTTCTTTAATCCTATCCTGCACAGAGCTAACGGAATACACAGATGGAGCCTCAACATTATATGTTTTCCATCTTTACTAAGGACCACAGTTTTCCCCAATAGAAATCTTGAGTTTTCCCCAATAGAACATCTTTCCATGTTCAACAGCCACAAAGGGAACATTTTTAATATTGCAGATGATAAATTATTGCTGAGAATCCTGCATGACATATAAGAAGCTATGATGCAGCAAATGTAGAGAAGGCGCTAAGGTATAGAAAATAAATATTTTACAGAGACTCTTGACTATCATACGAATTTTAACAAGTATTTAAACCAAACTCATTAGAAAAAGAAAGCAAAAGTAGAGAAGTAAATGTTTGTGAGTACTAAGTGCATAGCATTCGAGAAGGCAGAGTGAATACAGCTCTTGATCTGAGACAGAAAAGCCACAATTTTTCCTTCTGCTTCTCTGGAATTCCTTCTCAGATGAGATTTTCTGGACAAATTACACGTGTATCTTGATAATATGCCCTTAAAAGTGTCAGCACCACCTGTTTACCTGCTAGCATGACATCAAATGGCAGAAAGAAAGAAAAAAAACAGAAAAAGTCCACCCTTTTCTGTCCTTTAAAATAGAAGAGATTCAGGAAAAATAAGCTGCTTCATGAAGATAAAAATATAAGTTTCTCCTTTCCTGTCCTCAGGTGCCCTCCCCTGCCACAGACACCAGCAATTTCCGCTACAGTAATGAAAATATGCACCACACTGACCTGTCCCTACCAAACCCAAACAGAACCGGCCCTGTGACCACCCTTTAGTGCAAAGGTGGAACTTAACTCTCATGAATGAGAGCATTGCCTCTAAAGTTTTAATGAGCTTATACATCACTTGTTAATTTTGACTCCACTTTATGTAATATTATTCTGCAGGTTTGAAAAGGGTTCATGAATGGGTGTTTTAAACAAGTCCCCTGTCAATGCTGATGTTGCTCCCCCTGGGCTCATTGTTAGCATTAGTTAGAGAAGCAGGCACAGCACAGGGTCCCTTAAACTCGGCACTCTTGTCACAACACAAATACTTCTGGTACAAACAAGGACAACCCATCTCCACCCTAAAGTTTTATATTCTTTGCTGGCTCTTTAAAGTTTACAGGAGAAACAGAAAGCAGCAATGTCTGAATAAGTCTATATTTAAAAAACAACATGTACCCATGTACTAATGCAATGTTTATTAAGCAGGTACTATGTGCTCAAGAGTATGATACAGAGCACTGTGCTGGGCATAACACATTATGTGATTTAGTTCTCATAACACCCTGGAATCTGGTACTAAAGGTTTAATAATTTCCAGGATTTAGATAACGGGCCCAGCGTTTTTATTTCTTCTTCTGTTTCTCCATCATCAACTTTTTAAAAAAATTATATAGAATAAAAGCTAAATGTAGACAGATTTCAAGTTAAAGAAAGAAAGAGTTTAATGGCCGGGTGTGGTGGCTCATGCCTGTAATCCCAGCACTTTGGGAGGCTGAGGTGGGCGGATCACGAGGTCAGGAGATTGAGACCATCCTGGCTAACATGGTGAAACCCCGTCTCTACTACAAATACAAAAAAATTAGCCGGGCGTGGTGGCGGGCGCCTGCAGTCCCAGCTACTCGGGAAGCTGAGGCAGGAGAATGGCATGAACCCAGGAGGCAGAGCTTGCAGTGAGCCGA
>NW_026661011.1:0-2890 GCF_009828535.3 Hylobates moloch | reverse complement strand
ACTGGAAGAACATTCCATGCTCATGGGTTGGAAGAATCAATATCATGTAAATGGCCATACTGCCCAAGGTAATTTATAGATTCAATGCCATCCCCATCAAGCTACCAATGACTTTCTTTACAGAATTGGAAAAATCTACTTTAAAGTTCATATGGAACCAAAAAAGAGCCCGCATCGACAAGTCAATCCTAAGCCAAAAGAACAAAGCTGGAGGCATCACGCTACCTGACTTCAAATTATACTACAAGCCTACAGTAACCAAAACAGCATGGTACTGGTACCACAACAGAGACATAGATCAATGGAACAGAACAGAGCCCTCAGAAATAATGCCACATATCTACAACTATCTGATCTTTGACAAACCTGACAAAAACAAGCAATGGGGAAAGGATTCCCTATTTAATAAATGGTGCTGGGAAAACTGGCTAGCCATATGTAGAAAGCTGAAACTGGATCTCTTCCTTACACCTTATACAAAAATTAATTCAAGATGGATTAAAGACTTATATGTTAGACCTAAAACCATAAAAACCCTAGAAGAAAACCTAGGCAATACCATTCAGGACATAGGCGTGGGCAAGGACTTCATGTCTAAAACACCAAAAGCAATGGCAACAAAAGCCAAAATTGACAAATGGGATCTAATGAAACTAAAGAGCTTCTGCACAGCAAAAGAAACTACCATCAGAGTGAACAGGCAACCTAGAAAATGGGAGAAAATTTTTGCAACCTACTCATCTGACAGAGGGCTAATATCCAGAATCTACAATGAACTCAAACAAATTTACAAGAAAAAAAACAACCCCATCAAAAAGTGGGCGAAGGACATGAACAGACACTTCTCAAAAGAAGACATTTATGCAGCCAAAACACACATGAAGAAATGCTCATCATCACTGGCCATCAGAGAAATGCAAATCAAAACCACAATGAGATACCATCTCACACCAGTTAGAATGGCCATCATTAAAAAATCAGGAAACAACAGGTACTGGAGAGGATGTGGAGAAATAGGAACACTTTTACACTGTTGGTGGGACTGTAAACTAGTTCAACCATTGTGGAAGTCAGTGTGGCAATTCCTCAGGGATCTAGAACTAGAAATACCATTTGACCCAGCCATCCCATTACTGGGTATATACCCAAAGGACTATAAATCATGCTGCTATAAAGACACATGCACACGTATGTTTATTGTGGCACTATTCACAATAGCAAAGACTTGGAACCAACCCAAATGTCCAACAACAATAGACTGGATTAAGAAAATGTGGCACATATACACCATGGAATACTATGCAGCCATAAAAATGATGAGTTCATGTCCTTTGTAGGGACATGGATGAAACTGGAAAACATCATTCTCAGTAGACTATCACAAGGACAAAAAACCAAACACCGCATGTTCTCCCTCATAGGTGGGAATTGAACAGTGAGAACTCATGGACACAGGAAGGGGAACATCACACTCTGGGGACTGTTGTGGGGTGGGAGGAGGGGGGAGGGACAGCATTAGGAGATATACCTAATGCTAAATGACGAGTTAGTGGGTGCAGCAAAGCAACATGGCACATGAATACATATGTAACAAATCTGCACATTGTGCACATGTACCCTAAAACCTAAAGTATAATAATAAAATAAAATAAAATAAATCTATTTAAAAATATTTTATCCTTTTTTTCATCTTTCATTCCTTTATTCTTATCACAGGCTTATCAATACAATAAAAAATTTAAAAGTCATATCTTGATTGTATTGATTTTTCTCTATTTTCTATTTAATTGATTAGTGTGTCTTAATTTATTACTTTATTAAATTTACTCTAGGTTTATTTTGCTCTTTTTTTCTTTACTTAATCTTAAGAGGAAAATTCAGATTACTAATTTTAGAGCTGTCTTCTTTTAAAAAATTAGAATAGTACATATTCTCTATCTTGTGTTCTAGCTGCATTCTGCAAATTATGGTGTTTATTTTTATTATTATTCTATTAATAGCAATTTATCATTTTGATTTTTTCTTTGACTCGTGGATTACACAGAAGTGTTTTGTTTCATTTCCAAATAGCTGGGCTCTTATATTTATGTTTTTTATTAATATCTAAATACATTTCAGTGGAATTTGAAAACATATTTTGTGTAATTTTAGTCCTTATACATTTATGGAGATTAATTTCAGAAACCTATATCATGTGTAGTTGAAAAGACATTCATTTTATCTTATCTCAGCATAGCATCTGTATCTATCTGAAGCTTAAGGTTTACATAGTATGTTTTTTCTTTCATTTATTTCCAACCTGTATATGCCTTTAATTTTAAGGTGTATTTCTTGTTGACAATAATTTTCTTCTTAATTAAAAATGTTCTGATAATCTCTTCCCTTATTCTACATGTGTAATCCATTAATATTTAATACAATGACTGGTATGGTTGGATTAGAGTTTCCCATTTTGTTTCTTTTATTCTACTTAACATTTTTTGGACTATTTAATAACTTTTAATATTCCTGTAACTATGTAATTCTCAGTTGACTTAAGAAAGAAAAAGTAATAGTCAACCCAGAATGAAAATTTATATATTATATATATATATATATCTTACATATATAATACATATATATATGATGTAATATATACATATTGCTTGGAGGTACTGGGATGTGAACTAAAATAGTTAAACTGCTAAAGTGCTCATGTTTGGTGATGAAGGGGACTGAAGAGTCATGCGAGTAAGTCAGTCATGTGAGTAATATATATATAAATAAGGTGGATATGTATACACACTATGTTTCCACACATATATACACATATGTATACACTATTCACTTAATACGTATAGTGTGTGTATATATTCACCATATATATATATATATATATATATATATATAT
>NW_026661010.1:0-2890 GCF_009828535.3 Hylobates moloch | reverse complement strand
TCTTTTAAGTTACAAGCATTTTGCCATGGTTTTTACACACTAACCTTATGGAAGCTTCATAACAATCACATCATTTATAGATGAGAAAATTGAGGCTTTGGATGCCTCTGGGGGAACCTTGGGCCAGCAACAGGGAGAGGATCTTCTGAACTTAAGCAGTATATGTTTCCTCCCTACCTTTGGGCGTCTTCTGGAAGCCAACGTGCTGCTGTCAGGTCCCTCGCTGGCTCCCAAATTCGATTGGGCAGGTTCCAAAGCAGTGGAGTCCAATGCTACTGCCACCTCCACCTCTTGGATCCCAGAAGTGCAGGACGGCTTCACCCACCGCACCCTGAGATAGTCCCACTTACGGCTGGCATTGGGGGACAGTGTGTTCAGGGAGCTTCTGCTCCTGTATATTGCAGTCTGCGCCTTCACTGTCTGCACACTGGTAGATGTCTGAGCCACAGGCTGGTTCTGGAGAACCCTTGTGCTGGCCCTGACTGGGGCTGGCTTTGGTGCACATGCGACAGTTCTGTGTGGTCCCCATGGGGCACCCCTGCTATTCTTGGGCAGCATGGGTCTTCGCTTGCCCCCAAGTCTACAGCGCTAAACACCTTTCGCCTCTTCCTGGCAAAAGCATTGCTGGCACGGGCAGCCCTGGGCCATGGAGTGGCATTGCGATACCAGCCCCCATCCTGTGTGACCCCTGTACCATGAGCTGACTTGTCTGCTAAAAAAAACCTGTCTACATGTGCTGTTTAGTTTAAAAGGGCCTCGATGCAACAAGCCTGCGAGCTGTGACTTGGGGAGGAGAGAGCACAAGCGGATTCATCCTCCTTCCACCAATGCCCAACAGCTGAAGACCATCAACTGAGGACCATCAACTGAAGAGCACCAACTGAGGGTACCAACTAAAGAGCACCAAGTGAGGGTACCAACTGAAGGCAACCAATGAGGGCACCCACTGAAGGCCACCAAGTGAAGGCCAGGTGCCCTGCCAACCAGACCACATCCTGGTTCAGAGGAAACAATGAGGTCCAGAATCCCCTGCATGCATCCCCATAAACTTAGCACTTGAGAGCAAAGGCATATGGCTCAGAAGAACCTGCCCTGAAGGGGCCCCACCACACCTTTCATTCATTGCTGGCTGCTGGGACCTTTGAGGTTTCTCACTGTGAAGAAGTTCCTAGGGATCATCACCTTACAATGAATGATGCTAAAATTACTGAAAGCAAATCTGCCTCACGCAGTGTCGTCTGGGATTCATGGAATCCCCTTTCCCCCATAACCTCTGAAACATTAACAAACTAGAAATAAGAGTGATTTCTGCAGGTGCTTTCAGAAAAAAACATTGCCATGAGCTAAGCCTACCATATAATGTCAAGTCATATTTCATATATACACATATATCTCCAATCCACATATGTTCCATTTATATTTTTGAAAATAACACACATGTTCAATCAAATTAACAAGAATAACAGAAGAAATTTTCTAAAATTTACACATGATGTACATCACATTTTTCTAATGATCACTTTGATAGAGCAACTTAGAATCTGTGGTTTCATAACACCAAGAGAATTATGTAAGAGAAAACCACCACATAATACATAATACACAATTCTCAATGTGATCATCTTTGCTACTCTTAACTAGAAATTACATGGTGAATGCATTTTGAACTGCTTTGTGACTTTGGTGAGTTATTTATTTTTTCTGATCATTGGTTTGATTTCAAAGATACATGAGTATCACCAATCTTATAAACTCATTCTAAAAATTAGATGAAAAAAATACTCCTTCTCCATATACGGAACACTAAAAAATTATAGGTATTGTGTCCAGATTTTTACACACTTACCTTATAGAAGCCTCATAGGAACCCTCTCTTTTAAGTTACAAGCATCTTGCCATGGTTTTTACTCACTTACCTTATGGAAGCTGCATAACAATCACATCTTTTATAGATGAGAAAACTGAGGCTTTGGATGTCTCTGGGGGAAACTTGGACCAGCAACAGCCAGAGGATCTTCTGAATTTAAGCAGTATCCATTGCCTCCCTACCTTTGGGCATCTGCTGGTTGCCAGTGTACTGTGGTCAGGTCCCTCGCTGGCTCCAAAATTCGATTGGGCGGGCTCCAAAGCAGTGGAGTCCGGTGCTACTGTCACCTGCGCCTCGTAGATCCCAGAGCTGCAGGATGGCTTCACCCACCGCACCCTGAGCTAGCCCCGCTTGTGGTTGGCATTGGGGTACAGCGTGTTCAGGGTGCCTCTTCTCCTGTATATCGCAGCCTGTGCCTTCGCTGTCTGCACACTCGTAGATGTGAGAGCCACAGGCTGGCTCTGCAGAACCCTTGTACTGGCCCAGATTGGGGCTGCCTTTGGTGCACATGAGACAGTTTAGTGTGGCCCACGTGGGGCGCTCCTGCTCTTCTCGGGCAGCTGGGCCTTCACTTGCCACCTATCACCTCTTCCTAGCAAAGGCATGGCTGCCACAGGCAGCCCTGAGCCATGGGGTGACAATGCGGTAGTAGCTGACACCCGTCATCACCCCCATACCCTGAGCTGACATGTCTGCTAAAAAAACCCTGCCAATCTGTCTGGTTTATTTTAGAAGGGCCTGGATACAACAAGCCTGAGAGCTGTGACTCGAAGAGGAGAGAGCACAAAGGGATTCATCCTCCTTCCACCACTGCCCAACAACTGAAGACCACCAACTGAGGACCACCAACTGAAGAGCACCAACTGAGGGTACCAACTGAAGGGCACCAACCGAAGGTACCAACTGAAGGCAACCAATGAGGGCACCCACTGAAGGCCACCAAGTGAAGGCCAGTTGCCCTGTCAACCAGACCTTGTCCTGGTTCAGAGGAAACAATCAGGTTCAGAATCCCCTGCATGCATC
>NW_026661009.1:0-2891 GCF_009828535.3 Hylobates moloch | reverse complement strand
CCCTTTGCTTGTGTCTCTGGGTTTGACAATAGCCCTAACTCCACTCTTTGAAGCACGTGATGAAAAATGTGCGGTCATTCTGGGAAAGGGGCCAGTGTAGGGGAGGCCAGAACCCCGCCTTCCAAGGGCCCCTGCCCCTGTCCCCCGAGCCTCAACTCACAGCTTTGCCCATGACCTGGGAACCCTGTGGGTCCTGGGATGGGAACTGGACACAGCCCCATGACACTGCTGAGACCTGGGCTGGGAAATGAGAGCCTGTGGTCCCTCTGGGCTGTAGGGAGGCGGGGCCCCCACAGTAGTGGCAGAGCCGGGACCCCGGACACAGCTGCATGGACTCCAGACCCAAGTGGAACCTCCATTCTGGTCCCAGGGTGACCCGGGCTGTACGGCCCAGCACCTGCCCAGGGTCCCTCTGCCCTGCTTTCTCCCTCGACAGTCTGGACCCCAGCTGCGTGCCTGCCTTGTCCCCCCTTACAGGGGACCAGGGTGAATCTCAGGTGAAGCCTGCACCTGTGAAGGAGGCCATTCTCCCTGCTCCCATCCCTGCCGCCCACATGGGGAACCAGCTCCTTCCTGTCCCCGGGGACCTTTCCTGGGCTCTGGTGGAAACTCCAGTGGGATGTGGGGTCTTACATTTTCCCTCAGTGTTGCAGAGGCCAAAATGGGGGCGGGGCTGTCAGTCCCCAGGAGCTGACCCCTGTCACCTGTGCTTAGAAGTGTCTCCGGGAGGCACAGTGTTTTATGAGTGTTATCTACAAGCATTTTACAGTGTAGTTTGTTTTTTGTTGTTGTTATTTGTTTTTGGTTTTTTTGAGACAGGGTCTTGCTGTGTCACCCAGGCTGGAGTGCAGTGGCGCGATCTCAGCTCACTGAAACCTCCGCCTCCCAAGTTCCGGGATTCTCCTGCCTCCAACTCTGGAGTAGCTAGGATTATAGGTGTGCACCACCACACCCAGCTAATTTTTGTAGTTTTAGTAAAGATGGGGTTTCACCACTTTGGTCCAGGATGGTCTCAAACTCCTGACCTCAAGGGATCCGCCCACCTGGCGTCCCAAAGTGCTTGGATTACAGGTGTTAGCCACTGTGTCCATCGGTGAGTGCTAGTTTTAGATCGGATCCCAGGCCCCAGGCTGCGCCTGTCATGGGCAATCATGATGAACTTTTGTTGCGCTGTGCTCTGGGAAAAGCTGGACATTTGGCCACCCACTCCGCTCCACTCCACTCCACATAGCTAACAAACCAAACCCATCAGAATCCCAGCATGGAGGGCAATGCAGCCTCATGATGGTTGGACAGACTGGCAGAAGCAGCCCTGAGCAGTTCCTGGGTAAGTCCAAGGGAATAAGATCATGATTCCAGTCAACTCTTGGTGAATGCCATCGGCCTACCCTACCCTCAGAACAAATACAGATTTTCAAAATCTACCGCTTTTTTCTTTCCAATTTTCTACCCATGGAAGAATGAATGACCATCCGGAGACAGCAGGGAAGGTTGTTGCTTAATCAAGATGCTGGTGTGTTTCAGGGAGCTGGCCAGGGTGGAGTGAGCTTGTGGCCACGTTCCCTGGGTGGGAAGACTGAGATGGAGGTGGGGGTGGTCCAGGCACTGTCAGGAGCAGGGCTGGGGGAGACGGCCTGGCACAGGCCCGTGCCTGCACACAGAGCAACAACGCCCACCATCAGGTCTGCCCTGTGACAATCAGAAAATTCTGGACAGAGACTGTGACCCTCCGTGTCACTCTGGGGCAGGGGTAATGGTTCCACACACTTCTATGGGGACCTGGAGAGTGGAGACCAGAGCACTGGTTGGCGGGCAGGCGAGCCTGGGTCTAAGAGCTCATTGTGCCTGCCACTGTCCGGTACCTCGGCACGTCACCTCCCCTGAAACCTCTCTTTACTCATCTGTAAAGTGGGGTCAATTATACCTCCCTCTCAACTGTGCACTTGGAGGGCAGTGGGGGCTGGATTTGGGACAGACCTGGCACGCACCAGGCGTTGGGCCAATCTGAGTCTCCTCCTCTCCCTGAGTCAAGCTGCCTGACGTGATGGCAGTCTCCCTGCCCACAAGGTCTGGTCCAGCCCCTCCACCCAGGAAGCCCTCGGGGAGGTGATGCCACCGGCAGCGCTGTGGTTTTGGCACCCACAGGCATAGGATGAGCTGCTGTGGAAGGTGCCTGCTGCCCCTCAGGGTCTGTACCTCGGCTGCCCTCCAGGGTGGGGCCCTATCCTCCTCCCACTGCCTTCTCCAGCCCTCACCACCCCAGGCAGGCACTGCTTCCCAGAGAGCCACCTGGGTCAGGGGTAAAGTGGCCTCTGTGGTCAAAGTCTGAAAAAGTTGCCCCCACACCTGCCTAACGGTGCACAGGGCTTTCTCGGGGGATAGGGAGGAGGCAGGCAAGACTGGCACGTTTTCTGAGTCACATCCCTTCTACTGGGGCCCTGAGTCTGCAGGACGGAAGGATGTGGCCTTGCCTGTCGGAGGGTTCTGAGAACACAGAAGGCTCCTGAGTCCTCGAAGGGCATCCTCAGTGGGACAGTGGCCCCAAGCAGAGAGGAGGGTAAGGGGCAAGGCACACCCCTTGAGAGTTCGGTGTCATCAGGGAGCCTGTTTGCCTGTAGACATCCGTCTCCACTCTTTATTTATATATATTTTTTGAGTAAGGGTCTCACCCTGTCACCCAGGCTGGAGTGCAGTGGCAAGATCACAGCTTGCTGCAACCTCAACCTCTCGGGCTTAACCGATCCTCCCACTTCAGCCTCCCAAGTAGCTGGGACTACAGGTGTGCGTCACCACACCCAGCTAATTTCCGTGTATGTGTGTGTGTGTGTGTGTGTGTGTGTGTGTGCGTGTGTGTGTGTTTAGTAGGGATGGGGTTTTTCCATGTTGCCCCG
>NW_026661008.1:0-2891 GCF_009828535.3 Hylobates moloch | reverse complement strand
ATGGAAGAACATTCCATGCTCATGGGTTGGAAGAATCAATATCATGAAAATGGCCATACTGCCCAAGGCAATTTATAGATTCAATGCCATCCCCATCAAGCTACCAATGACTTTCTTCACAGAATTGGAAAAAACTACTTTAAAGTTCATATGGAATCAAAAAAGAGCCTGCATCACCAAGTCAATCCTAAGCCAAAAGAACAAAGCTGGAGGCATCATGCTACCTGACTTCAAACTATACTACAAGGCTACAGTAACCAAAACAGCATGGTACTGGTACCAAAACAGAGATATAGACCAATGGAACAGAATAGAGCCCTGAGAAATGATGCTGCATATCTACAACTATCTGATCTTTGACAAACCTGACAAAAACAAGAAATGGGGAAAGGATTCCCTGTTTAATAAATGGTGCTGAGAAAACTGGCTAGCCATATGTAGAAAGCTGAAACTGGATCCCTTCCTTACACCTTATACAAAAATTAATTCAAGATGGATTAAAGACTTACATGTTAGACCTAAAACCATAAAAACCCTAGAAGAAAATCTAGGCAATACCATTCAGGACATAGGCATGGGCAAGGACTTCATGTCTAAAACAGCAAAAGCAATGGCAACAAAAGCCAAAATTGACAAATGGGATCTAATTAAACTAAAGAGCTTCTGCACAGCAGAAGAAACTACCATCAGAGTGAACAGGCAACCTACAAAATGGGAGAACATTTTTGCAGCTTACTCATCTGTCAAAGGGCTAATATCCAGAATCTACAATGAACTGAAACAAATTTACAAGAAAAAAACAACCCCATGAAAAAGTGGGCGAAGGACATGAACAGACACTTCTCAAAAGAAGACATTTATGTAGCCAAAAAACACATGAAAAAATGCTCATCATCACTGGCCATCAGAGATATGCAAATCAAAACCACAATGAGATACCATCTCAAACTAGTTAGAATGGCAATCATTAAAAAGTCAGGAAACAACAGGTGCTGGAGAGGATGTGGAGAAATAGGAACACTTACACTGTTGGTGGGACTGTAAACTAGTTCAACCATTGTGGAAGTCAGTGTGGCGATTCCTCAGGGATCTAGAACTAGATATACCATTTGACCCAGCCATCCCATTACTGGGTATATACCCAAAGGACTAGAAATCATGCTGCTATAAAGACACATGCACACGTATGTTTATTGCGGCACTATTCACAATAGCAAAGACTTGGAACCAACCCAGATGTCCAACAATGATAGACTGGACTAAGAAAATGTGGCACATATACACCATGGAATACTATGCAGCCATAAAAAATGATGAGTTCATGTCCTTTGTAGGGACATGGATGAAACTGGAAATCATCATTCTCAGTAAACTATCACAAGGACAAATAACCAAACACCGCATGTTCTCACTCATAGATTGGAATTGAACAGTGAGAACACATGGACACAGGAAGGGGAACATCACACTCCGGGGACTGTTGTGGGGTGGGGGGAAGGGAGAGGGATAGCATGAGGAGATTTACTTAATGCTAAATGACGAGTTAATGGGTGCAGCACACCAACATGGCACATGTATACATATGTAACAAACCTGCACATTGTGCACATGTACCCTAAAACTTTAAGTAGAATAATAATAAAATAAAAAAAAAGAAAAAGGAACAACCAGAGAAGTAGGAAGGAGAACCAGGAGTAAAAGCGGTATATTGGAAGCCTGGGGAGAAGGGAGATTCAAGGAGAGAATGAATGATTGGCAGGACAAAATCTAGCAAGTAAGAAGGTTAAAATACAGCCAGTAGAATGATGGTGATGACCTTAGGAAGAGCAATTTCAGTGGAGTGAAGGAGGCAAAATCCAGGTTACAGCATGTTGAGGTATGAATGAGAGGTAAGAGTGGGAAGATAGATACCTTCATAGCCCTTATTTCTTCCTTATACTACAGACTCTCATATCTGGCAATTATTTTGTCATCTCTCCTTGGGTATCTAACAGGCATCACGAAGCTAATATTTTCAAAAACTAGAATGCTTGACTTCCACCCCCGTTTACACTAAAACATAATCATTACTGTTCTGCTGCAGTATTTTCCATTTTAGTCGATAGCAACTCTACACCCATTTGTTTAAGCCAGAAGCCAGGGAGTCATCATTAGTTACTCTTTTAGCCCACATCTAGTTCATAGCAAGTCTACTTTCAGAATATATCCTGAATGTGACTAGGTCTCACCACCTCCATTGCTAATGTCCTAAGCCAAATCACATCATTTTTGGTCTGCCCTACTGCCCTGAGCTCTCAGCTGGTCTCTCTACATCTACCATTGCCCCCTATGGCCAATTATTTCCTCAGTAGCCAGAGTGGTCACTTAACAGTAGATCATGATCATGTCATTGTGCCGCTTAGAGCCCTTCAGTGTCTTCCCAATGCACCTAGAACAAAATCCAAAATCCTTACCATCAAAGCTCTAAATGATCTGGCCCTGCATGCAACTCCAACCTCATATCTTACTACTCTTCCCTTCAGTCACACTACTCCAGCACACAGTGGACTTCACGTTTTTCCTGGAACACATCTCCCTTAACCTTGTCTTGAGGACTTTGCATTAGGCATTTCCTCTGCCTGAACGTATTTTTTTTCCCTTCAGATTTTTGCAGGGCTGTTTCCTTCTGGCCATTCAGTTTTCAACCTAAATGTTATTTCCCTCAAGTTACCTTTCCTAACTACCCCGCCTAAAGTGGCCCATCTACTCTATTACCCTACCCTATTGTCCTGTTTTATTCTCAGTAAAGGACTTGCTACTAATATAGTTGCTTTGTTTTTTTTCATTATTTTTTGGTCTCTTTCTACCAGTAGGGACCTTGTCCTACTCAGTTTTGTATCCCCAGTGCCTGA
>NW_026661007.1:399-2891 GCF_009828535.3 Hylobates moloch | reverse complement strand
CGTCGGGCGCCGGCGCCTTGGTCTTCACGCAGTACTCGGCCAGCGTGGTGGGCACCTTCACGCCGTCACGCTCTGCGTCCACCTTGGTCCCCAGGACCTGCTTCCTGGGGGGACAGGGTGGGTGAGGGCGCCACCCACGTGCCTGGACCCGGCCCCTGCCCGGCCCCCCTGCCCCAGGTCCGACGCTTATCCCAGCGCTCAGGTTTCTCTTAAAACGGCGTGTAGCGACCACTTAGGACAAAGCCCTGTGCATGAGGAGCTCCGGGGGGAGAGATGACAGAGGAGGGGGCTCGGGAAGGGCAGGAGGTGCGGGTGGGAGGCTGGACGGGCGCAGTGCAGTCACACCCGCCCACCCCGCCCCGAGGCACACCCCACAGGGACCCATCAGGAGCTGGGAGGAAATAAAGATGCCGGCGGCCGGGAGGCCCACGCAGCCCCACTCGGAGCAAGAGCCTTTCCTGAGCGCGGGAGCAAAGGGAGCAGCAGGGAGGGCCCAAGGACAGGAGGCAGGACCATCCCTGGAGCCGGGAACCAGCACAGGCGAGACGGGAAATGCAGAAACGGCCTGAGCCTCTTCGTGGCCTCATCAGGATTCTAAACCTGGGGGGCCTGGCCATCCCGGCCTCTAGGCAGGAAGGGAGCACAAGTTAGCTCAAACTTCCTGGAGGGCACCGTGTACACTAGGCCCTATGAGGGGCCCGCCGCGCACACCAGGCCCTACGAGGGGCCGCACCGCGCACACCGAGGAACCTGCCCCCAGCTCCACCTCCAGAACACGCGTCAAAGAATGTCCCCCCAGCACTGGAAGCAAAAGGGCTTCCAGGGGTGGCACAGCAGGGCCGGGCTGCACGTTGACCCCATTTGACAGAAAACAGGAACGAAGCTGCAGCCTCAGGCAATGGGCTCGGGACTCCAACCCAGCCCTCGAGCCCCTATCACCAACCAGGCACGGCTCTGGGCTCTGGGCCTGGCTGCTACCAGGGTGTGCGGGTCCCACAGTGCCCGCATGGCAGGGCACCAGGGAGTGGACAGACAGCCTCAAGCCCAGCCCACAAGCCCAGTGCTTTCTATGGGGAGGCACGACGCATGGAGGGCAGGCGTCTGGCCTCAGGGACGTCCCTGGGCGGCGGGACCCAGCGGATGCCATGCTTTGCTTTCCAAACTCTCCAATGGGCTGGGTGGGTGACGGGTGGCCCGGGGACGGCACTGCATGGGTGGCTGCCATGGGGAGACGCAGGGGAGGGCCAGGGTGGGAACTGACCTGCGCCATGGAGGTGCCGCCGGCACACCGCCAGCATGAGCTGGAGGACCGTCTGGTGGTGCTGTTCAGCAAGACCAACATCCCTGACCAAGCCAGGCTCCACGGCAGCCCGCCCGGCACAGCTCAGTGGGACTTGGGCTGCCACAAGGCCAACACACACACAGACTTAAAAACAGGCAGAAACAGCGATCACAGCAGTCCACATGGCACATGTGAGTTGATCCGCAGGGAGTTTTGACGGATAAAAATAGTGTGGCTTTTATTTCTGTGCTGGGATCTCAGGGGGGTGGTGCCTCAGGGAGGTGGCCGGGAAGAACTGGGCCAAGGAGCCAGCCACATGGGCCAGGTGACACGGCCGGGCCAGGGCCACCGAGGACATCTGCACAGAGGGACGGCCAGGGCAGCTAGCTACCCTGTGACCTCCAGAGGCCAGCAGGTGCTTGCAGGGCACTTCCCAGGAGGCCGCACGGGGCCCGCCCACCATGGCTGCTCAGAGCCGAGACCGCCCAGCACCAGGGTGCTGCCCCGGGATGACCAGCGAGTGCAGGAGGGAAGGTGCCCTGGATGCTCGTGGGTCCTGGGGCGAGGAAGACACATGGATTATGTGTGCAATATTTTAAAGGTTGTTTTTAAGATTCTGCTTATACAAAATACCAATGAAAGTAGGTGAGGCCTCTGTGAGGAAATCTATGCAATTTCACTCTGAAAAAAAAAAAAAATGGATAGGAAAGGCCTCTACGTAACAGGAAGAGCAGGAACCATTAAGGCCGTCAGCCCGTAAAGAAAGCCTCGTCTGTGTACACAGACACGCAAGTGTTTACACATTCATGTGAACACAGGCACCCAAGAGAAGGGGCTGTGGGGCTCAGCTCTGGGGCACGAGGGTGACGGGAGAGGGAGAGCCGTGGGTCACCACACACAGCCACGCAGGCGAAGTGGACCGCAGGTACAGAAGGCACTGGGAGGTGGCTGCACAGCCATACCCAGAGCTCACCAGGCCAAGAGCCTGCAGGGACGCACTCGGGACACAAGGAAGGCCAACACCCCTGACTAACAGTCAGTCACTGGGCACGCACAGCACGACCCCATTTCTTCATGAAAGCACGGACATGCGTTAAACTGAAAAGCTTGGAAGAATCTATGAAAACATTAACCACCAGGCCAGGTGCGGTGGCTCACGCCTGTCATCCCAGCACTTTGGGAGGCCGAGGCGGGGGGATCACCTGAGGTC
>NW_026661007.1:0-299 GCF_009828535.3 Hylobates moloch | reverse complement strand
GCCGAGGCGGGTGGATCACGAGGTCAGGAGATCCAGACCAGCCTGGCTAACACGGTGAAGCCCCGTCTCTACTAAAAATACAAAAAATTAGCCAGGCGTGGTGGCGGGTGCCTGTAGTCCCAGCTACTCAGGAGGCTGAGGCGGGAGAATGGCGTGAACCTGGGAGGCTGAGCTTGCTGTGAGCTGAGATCTCGCCACTGCACTCCCTCCTGGGCGACACAGCCAGACTCTGTCTCAAAAAAAAAAAAAAAGGAAAAGGGGCAAGAAGCTGGGCTTGAACCTGGCTGGACCTTCCGCCA
>NW_026661006.1:0-2892 GCF_009828535.3 Hylobates moloch | reverse complement strand
TATTTTTAGTAGAGACGGGGTTTCACCGTGTTAGCCAGGATGGTCTCGATCTCCTGACCTCGTGATCCGCCCGCCTCGGCCTCCCAAAGCGCTGGGATTACAGGCGTGAGCCACCACGCCCGGCCGGCGATATTCTTATATTCCGGGGGAGAGGATGATATTACCCCCAAGATCGCAGGGGCTGTAGACACCTCCTGCGATACGGGGAGCAAGAGCCAGACCCTCTCCTCCCCGGCTCTTGGGACCCCCATCGCAGGGGGGCGAGGCGCCCCCCGTGATACGGGGAGTAAGAGCCAGCCCCTCTCCCCCCCGGCTCTTAGGACCGGGAGGCGCCCTCGCCCCCCTGCGATGTGGCTCGTAGTATCCAGGGGGGGAGGGGGGGTAATATTACTCCCCGCATCGCCAGGGGCGCCCTGTTAATCCTTTACTCCTAGGATGTTTTCTCTGCCACACTTGGTTGACACCCTGGGACATTATTTTCCGTATTCTAGGAAGATGCCACTACTAAAGTCACAGGGGTGTATACACCCTGCTATATCCGTAACGTTGTAGGGGAATGTTAATCCTCATGTCACAGGACTCTGCACAGTGATATTATTCACAATATCCTAGCGGGACAATAATGTGTACACCGTGGGGTGTTATTCTCAGTCTCCTAAGGGGAAGTTACTTTGATTGCCACACGGGGTATGTTCCCTTTGATATTATTCATCATATGCTAGAGGGATGTCACTCCTTATCTCACAGGGTTTCTACACCTTGTCAAATTCCTCGTATTATCCTTAGAAGATGTCACTCCTCGTATCACAGAGGGTGTACACTCTGTGATATTATCGTCATATTCTAGGGAAATATTACTTTTAATGTCACACAGGGTGTACACCTTGTGAAATATTTCATTATAGTTTTGTGGGATGTTACTCCTGATGTCACACGGGGTGTACACACAGTGATATGTGTAATATTCTCTAGAAATGTTACTCGTCACAGTTCCTGTACACCCTTTAATATTCTTCGTAATATTCTGGGAAAACGGAACTACTAATGTCACAGGGAGTGTAGACCCTGTCATAAAATTCGTAATATCCTTACAGGAGTTCACTACTAATTTCACAATATGTGTACACCGCCTGTGTCATTCTTCGTAATATCCTAGGGGGATGTTTCTTTCAATGTCACAAAGGGTGTACAAAATGTCACAGAAGGTGTTCACCTTGTGATATCTGTAATACCCTAGAAGGATGTTACTCCTAATATGTCACAGGGGTGTACACCCTTTGATATTATTTGTAATGTCATAGATATGACCAAGTATCACAGTGGATGTACACACATAGTGTATACCCTGTGATATGATTCGTAATATCCTAGGGCGATACAACTCCTGATATCACAGTGCGTGTACCCCGTGTGTGTACACCCTTGATATGAGTCATCATATCCAGGGTAAAGATTACTGCTAAGATCACACAGTGTGCACACCCTGTGATATTTTTCTTCATATTATAGGGAGATATTGCTTCTCATATCACAGTGGGTGTACCCCTTATGTGTATACTCTGACAGTATTTTTTCTATCCTAGGGAGGTATTACTCCTAATGTCACAGTGGGTGTTCACCCTGTGTTATCATTCTTATTTGACCTTGCTGCCCTTTTTAACCCAGACTACAAAAGGAATGGAACAGATAAAAAGACATTGAGATAGGCCGGGCGCGGTGGCTCACGCTTGTAATCCCAGCACTTTGGGAGGCCGAGGCGGGTGGATCACGAGGTCAGGAGATCGAGACCACGGTGAAACCCCGTCTCTACTAAAAATACAAAAAAATTAGCCGGGCGTGGTGGCGGGCACCTGTAGTCCCAGCTACTCGGAGAGGCTGAGGCAGGAGAATGGCATGAACCCGGGAGACAGAGCTTGCAGTGAGCCGAGATTGCGCCACTGCACTCCAGCCTGGGCGACAGAGCGAGACTCCGTCTCAAAAAAAAAAAAAAAAAAAGACATTGAGATTAGACTGTGCTGCCGTGTGGCCGCTGCAGGACACCTTTAATATCCCTGTCTCTCAGGCTGTAGATGAAGGGGTTCAGCATGGGGGTGACCACCGTGTACATCACTGAGGCCACTGCACCCTTTCTGGGGGAATATGACGCATCTGAACGGAGGTACCCTCCAACGCCTCTTCCATAAACTCAGCAAACAACTGACAGGTGAAACCCATAGGTGGAGAAGGCTTTATACTTCCCACCTGACGATGAAACCCTCAGAATGGAGGAAACAATTTTACAGTAAGAGAAAACGGTCCCCGAGATGGGAAGGAAACCAAATATGGTGGCAGGGAAATACATGATTATGTTATTGGTGAACGTGTCACAACAGGCAAGATGGGGGAGGTGAGAAGGGTCACAGAAGAAATTAGGAATTTCCACATCCTTGAAGCAGGTCATTAGCAAGGCAATCAAGTTGTGCAGCTGGGAGTCTAAAAGACCGAGAAAAGAAAAAAAGACAACAAAACTAGGAAGCCACAGAAACAGGGGTTCATGATGGCTGAATGGTATAGAGGGTGACAGATGGCTACAAACCGGTCATAGGCCATCACACTCAGGAGCGTGTCTCTCTTCCGTGCCTCCAAAAATGGCAAAGAGAGACATCTGAGTCAGGCAGCCTGCATAGGAGATGACTCTGCCATGAGATTGGATGTCCACGATCATCTTGGGGACCGTGGTGGAGGTGAAACCGATGTCAGGCAAGGACAGGTTGGAGAGGAAGAAGTACATGGGGGTGTGGAGGTGGGAGTCAGGGCTGACGGCCAGGATGAGGAGCAGGTTCCCCAGGACAGCGACCAGGCACATGGACAGGAACAGCCCAGCGAGGACCGGCTGCAGTTCTGGATCCCCTG
>NW_026661005.1:0-2894 GCF_009828535.3 Hylobates moloch | reverse complement strand
TGTAGTTAAGTGGAATGGAGAGGAAAGAAGGCAGTGGAGTGCAGTGGGAAGGTCTGCAATTCAATGGAATGGAATGGAATGGAATGGAATGGAATGGAATGGAGCGGACTGTAATGGAGGCGAATGTTAAGGAGTGGAATTCAGTGGAGTAGAGGGGAGTGGAGAGGATAAGAGTGGAATTGAATTGAATGGAATGGAATGCAATGGAATGTAATGGAATGGAATGGAATGGAGTAGAGTCGATTGGAGTGGAGTGGATTTGAGTAGAATGTAATGGAATGGAAAGTAATGGAATGGAATGGAATACAATGGAACGGAATGAAAAGGAATGTAATGGATTGGAATGGAGTGTAATGGAGTGCAGATTTTGGGAAATGAATGGAATGGAGTGGAGTGGAGTGGAGTGGAATGGGAAGGAATGGAATGGAGTGGAGTGGAGTAGAATGGAGGAGAGTAGGGTGGATTCATGTGAAATGGAATGGAATGGATTAGAATGGAATGGAATGCTGTGATTTGGAGTGAATTTGCGTGGTTGCGAATGGAATAGAGTGGAAAGGAATAGAATGGAATGGAATGGAATGGCAAAAAGTGCAGTGGAGTACAGTGGAGTGGAAAGGAGAATATAGGAATGGAGTGGATTGGAGTGGAATGGAGTAGAATGGAATGGAATGGAAAGGAATGGAATGGAATGGAATTGAGTCGATTGGAATGGAGGTGAATGGGAACGAATGGAATGCATTCGGATGGAGAGGAGTGGAGTGAAGAAGAGAGGACTTGAATTGAATGGAATGCAATGGAATGGATTGCAGGGGAGGGGAGTGGATTCTACTGGAAAAGCATGGAGTGGAACAGAATGGAATGGAATACAATGGAATGGAATGGAATGCAATGGAATGGAATGGAATGGAGTGGAAAAAATACAGTGGAGAGCAATGGAGTGGAATGGAGAAGAGAAGAAGGGAGTGGAGCCAAGTGCATTGCAGTGGAATGGAATGGAATAGAGTGGACTGGAATGGAGGCGAATGGGAAGGAATGGAATGCATTGGAGCAGAGACTAGTGGAGTGGAGAAGAGGGGATTTGAATTGATAGGAATGCAATACAATCGAAGGGAATGGAATGCAGTGGATTGTAGTGGAGTGGTTTGGAGTAGAATGGAATGGAATGGAAAGTAATGGAAAGGAAAGGAATACAATGGAATGGAATGAAAGGGAATGGAATGGAATGAAATGCAGTGTAGTGGAGAGCAGTGTATTGGCATTGAATGGAATGAAGAGGAGTGTAGTGGAGTGGAGTGGAATGGGAAGGAACGGAAGGGAGTGGAGTTGAGGGCAGTGGAATGGAGGGGAGTAGAGTGAATTCAGGTGGAATGGAATGGAATGCAGTGGATTTGAGTGGAGTTGCACGGAGGGGATTAGAATGGAATGGAATGGTACGGAACAGAATGGAACAGAAAAAAACAGAGGGGAATGGAATGCAATGGAATGCAATGGAATGGAATAGAATGGAATGGAATGGAAAAAAATGAATTGGAGTGAAGTGGAGTGGAATCGAGAAGAAAGGAAGGGAGTGGGGTGATGTGGAATGGAGTGGAATGGAATGGAATGGAACGCAATGGAATGGAAAGGAACGGTATGGAATGGAATGGAATGGAGTTGACTGGAATGAAGGCGAATGGGAAGGAATGGAATGCAGTGGAGGGGAAAAGCGTGGAGTGAAGAAGAGTGGATTTGAATTGAATGGAATGGAATGAAATGGATTGGAGTGGAATGGAATGGGTCCTGGTGGAAAAGAATGGAATGCAATGGAATGCAATAGAATGGAATGGAATGGAATGGAGTGGAATGAAATGGAATGGAATGCAATGGAGTGGAAAAAAGTGCAGTGGAGTGTAGAGGAGTGTAATGGAGAGGAAAGGAAGGGAATGGAGCGGAGTGGAACAAAATGGAATGCAATGCAGTGGAATGGAGTGGAGTGGATTGGAGTAGAATGGAATGGAATGGAAATTAATGGAATGGAATGGAATGGAATAAAATGGAACGTAATGAAAGGTGTGGAATGGAATAGAAAGGAGGGGAGTGGAGTCAGTGTATCGGAAATGAATTTAATGGAGTGAAGTGTAGTCGACTGCAGTGGAATGGGAAGGAACAGAATGGAATGCTGTGGAATACAGGAGAATAGAGAGGATTCAGCAGGAATGGAATGGAATGGAATGCAGTGTATTCGAGCGGAGTTGCATGGTGGCGAATGGAATGGAATGGAATGGAATGGAAAGGAATTAAAAAAGTGCAGTGGAGTGCAGTGGACTACAATGGAGAAGAAAGGAGGTGAGTTGCATGGAGTGGAATGGAGTGGAATGGAATAGAATGGAATGGAATGGAGTGGATTGGAATGGAGACGAATGGGAAGGATGGGAATGCATTACGAAGGAGAGGAGTCGACTGAAGAAGAGTGGACTTGAATTGAATGGAATGCAAAGGAATAGATTGCATGGGAGTGGAATGGATTCTACTGGAAAAGCATGGAATGCAATGGAATGGAATGGAATGGAATGGAATGGAATGGAATGGAATGGAATGGAATGCAATGCAATGGAATGGAATGGAGTGGAAATAATTCATTGGAGTTCATTGGAGTGGAATAGTGAAGAGAAGAAGGGAGTGGAGTGGAGTGGAATGCAGTGGGATGGAATCGAGGTGAATGGGAAGGAATGGAATGCAGTAGAGTGGAGACTAGTGGAGTGGAGAAGAGTGCATTTGAATTGATTGGAATGCAATGCAATGGAAAGGAATGGAATGCAGTGGATTGGAGTGGAGTGGATTGGAGTAGAATGGAATGGAATGGAAAGTAAGGGAAAGGAATGGAATACAATGGAATGGAATGGAATGAAATGGAA
>NW_026661004.1:0-2894 GCF_009828535.3 Hylobates moloch | reverse complement strand
GGACAAAAAATAATAAAATAAGTAATTTTAAAAAACAATATTGGGCCAGGCACAGTGGCTTAGACTTGTAATCCTAGTACTTTGCAAGGCTGAGGCGGGTAAGATGGCTTCAGTCCAGGAGTTCAAGACCAGCCTGAGCAATATGGCAAAACCCGATCTGTACCAAAAATACAAAAATTAGCTGGGCATGGTGGCATCCCAACTACTCAGGAGGCTGAGGGGGGAGGATATCTTGAGCCCAGGAGGCAGAGATTGCAGTGAGCCATGACTGCACCACTGCACTCCAGCCTGGGCAACAAAGCGAGAACCCATCTCAATAAATAAATAAGTAAAAATAAATTATATTGCTTTACCATGTGGCAGAACTCAAAATGAGCTCAGCATATCCATATGTAATACTAAAGGTTAAAAAACAAACAAACAAACAAACACATACTTTTTGTTTCTGAGCTTTACAGATGGACACCATGCCCAAGTAACTATTCTGTAGTATCAACACCATAGTTAGTATGTATTCTGACTACACAGAAATGATTCTTAACAGGATTTTAGCCCCCAAAACACATATATAAGCATGTAAAGCATATATAACTAAAAATAACTGTAGGAACAAAGCTCTTCTAGAGAAAGTTCCGAAGTCTGAAGTAGTCACTCATATTTTTACCCTAAATGCAACTATTACTACCTCAACCATAGAAATGATCAAAGGAAGGGCTGGATATATTTAGGTTTTAACCACCGTAATGTAGATTATGTCACATAATAGAATTAGTCACCCGAGTGTTTGAACATTCTCAAGTTAAACTGCTCATACTTTGAGGGCCTACTGAACATTTTATAAGTAACCTAACAAATTGTGATCTTTTCCCCACCTTCTGTAAGACTTCCAACCATAAAAAGAAGCAATACAATTACCATTTGACTCTACTCAACTGTAAGCATTACCTCTAGGAGAAATTAGCCAGTTCCATAGGTCCATGAGATTTCCCATGATTATCCCTAAAAGTACCAATTAGGATCACAGGCATGTGGGGACCACTCTCTAATCGTAACATTCTTTAAACCCTCAATCACAATTTACATTTGAAAAACATTAGCTTTTTTATGGTAAAAAGTATGTGTGTATATATACATGTGTGTATGTGTGTGTATATGTATAAATACGTGTGTGTATGAATCATTAAAAACTCTACCTATCAACAACATAATGCTTTACAACCAGTGGTTCTAGGTGTGGGCCCCAGAACAACAGCATCAACTTCACCTGGAAACTTCTTAAAAATGTAAATACTCAGGCCCCACCAACAGACCTACTGAATCAGAAACCCTGGGACTAGCTCTCCAAATGTTTCTGGTGCACACTATATTTAAAAAAAAAAAAAAAAAAAAAATGCAGGCCAGGCACAGTGGCCTCATGCCTGTAATCCCAGCACTTTGGGAGGCCAAGGTGGGAGGATCACTTGAGCCCAGGAATTCAAGACCAGCCAGGGCAACATAGTGAGATCTTGTCTCTATAAAAAATTTTAAACTGAAGAAAAATTTCTTTTTAAGTAATCACTTCAACTTACCCTCCTGAGAGAACAGGTAACACCACTCGAACAAATGGAGGATCAAATGGAAAGTTATCCTAAAAAGCAAATAAGCAAGTTTAATTAATTTAAAGAACATCCTTAATGTTATACTATTTAGAAGATTTTAAAAGATACTATAAAGAATGTGTACATTTACTATCAGATGATGGGTAAGAGTCATAAAATTAGTACCCAAAACCAAAATGAAAACCAAAGCAAATAAAAATGAAGTTAAAATCAGGCCCAAACAGAACAGGGTTATGGTAAACTGATGAAACACATGAAGGGGTTCCATTTCACTAGAACTATATAAAGGAACCATTCAAATAATGATAGACTAGGTAATTTAGATCAATTTTCTGACTGAGAACTAGAAAGGTGAACAAAACATAATAATTTCAGGGCTAAGAAAAGGGAACACCAGAGAGCAGGATCTTTTTTCCCCCCTTGGGTTTTCTTCCAATTACAGAAGAGAAAAAGAGGAGGTTCACAAGCTGAGCTAGAACTCACAGACTCACAGAGCTCACAGGGAGACAAATACTGGAGCTCAGCATCCACCAAGGAGAGGCCCTGCTAAGTCTCCCACTCCTTAGGTTGGGACCCTGAAGAACAAACTGCAAATTGCCCTGACAGGGAATGATGGCCAGCTTTAATCATCTCAGTCCCTGATCGGATGAGGCAATCCTGGGTTGCTAATTTCCAAGCCCCTGGCGGGGGCAAATGTAAATCCTCTCTGGAGAAGATTATCACCCAAGGCTTCAAATTAGTTCTACAATTTTTCATATATAACGTCTATCACTAAAAATAAGCCACATGAGACTTAAAAGATGAAATAACAGAAAACAAGAGAAGCAAATAATAGACACATAACCACAAGGGGTCAAGATAATAGAGTTAACTCTGTTGAACATAAGCAAGGAAAGAAAAGACAAGACTGAAAGTCTGGCAGAGAAATGCAAATTATAAAAATGAACCATATGGAAATTCTGAAATTTAGAAATACAACAGCTGAAATTAGCAGCTTAATGGATAAGTTTAACCACAGCAGTAACTTAGCAGAAGAAAGATTCAGTAAACTGGAAAATAAATCAGAAAGACAAAATGGTAGAAAATGCAGAAAATAAAAAAGATAATATATTGAAAAGTTTATCACATACTTAGAGTCCTGGAAGAAAAAAAAGAATGGGACAGAACCAATACCTGAAGATATGGTTGCTGAGAATTTTCCAAATCTGATCAAAGAAAAAAATAAAATTAAGAAATATTTAAAAACAAAGGACAAAAAATAATAAAATAAGTAATTTTAAAAAACAATATTGGGCC
>NW_026661003.1:0-2894 GCF_009828535.3 Hylobates moloch | reverse complement strand
AATATGATAAAATTAATAGATGCAAAAAACCAGTTTACAAAATAAAACACTCATTCACATTAAAAACTCTCAACAAGATAGAAATAGAGAAAAATCTATTCAACTTGATAAAGAACATTCACAGAAATCCTACAGCTAATTTTATATTATACTTAATGGTCAGAAACTAAATGTTTCTCTGCTAAGGTCAAGAAAATATCAAGGATATCCCCTGTCACCATTTATCATCAACATCACACTGAAAGTCCAAGCCAACACAACAGGAAAAGAAAAAAAAATACAGGATATACATATTGAAAAGAAGAAAATAAAACTGCCTTTGTTTGTAGATGACATGATTGTGTATACAGCCGATCCCAAATAAAATAACTCTTTGAACTAATGAGTAATTACAGCAAGTTTGCAGGATACATGGTTACATATACAAGTCAACTGTTTTCCTCTATACCAGCGATGCACAATTAAAATTTGAACTTGAAAACAAACCTTCCTTTACATTAGCACCAAAAATGAAATAGCTAGATATAAATCTAACAAAGTATTTATAAGAAATATAGGAGAAAAACTACAAAACTCTAATAACAGAAATCCATGTAGACCTAAATAAATACAGGCATATTCCACATTCATGGATGTAAGCAATTAATATAATTAAGATATCAGTTTTACACAACTTGATCTATACATTCAATGCAATCCCAATCAAAATCCCAGAAAATTAGTTTGTGAAATTGGTAAACTCATTCTAACGTTTATATGAAAATGTAAAAGACCTGGAATAGCCACCACAATATTGAAAGAAAAAAAAAAGTCAGAGGACTGAAACTACCTTATTCCAAGACTTACTATAAATTTATAGTAATCAAGACAGTGTGGTAATAGTGGGTAATAGTGAAAGAATAAACAAAAACATCAATGGAACAGACTAGAGATCCCAGAAATAGACCCACACAAATATAGTCAACTTTGACAAACTGAAAAGGCAAGTCAATGGAGAAATCATAGTCTTTTTAACAAATGGTACTGGATATTCACATGCAAAAAAAAAAATGAATCTAGATACAGATCTTATACCATTTACAATTTAATTAAGAATGGATTCTAGGAGGGTGGAGCCAAGATGGCCGAATAGGAACAGCTCCGGTCTCCAGCTCCCAGCCCCAGCGACACAGAAGACGGATGATTTCTGCATTTCTGCTTGAGGTACCGGTTTCATCTCACTAGGGAGTGCCTAACAGTGGGTGCAGGACAGTCGGTGAAGCGCACTGTGCGCGAGCCGAAGCAGGGCGAGGCATTGCCTCACTCGGGAAGCGCAAGGGGTCAGGGAGTTCCCTTTCCTAGTCAAAGAAAGGGGAAACAGACGGCACCTGGAATATCGGGTCAGTCCCACCCCAATACTGCGCTTTTCCAACGGGCCTGGAAAACGGCACACTAGGAGATTGTGTCCCGCACCTGGCTCGGAGGGTCCTGTGCCCACGGAGTCTCGCTGATTGCTAGCACAGCAGTCTGAGATCAAGCTGCAAGGCGGCAGCGAGGCTGGGGGAGGGGCGCCCGCCATTGCCCAGGCTTGCTTAGGTAAACAAAGCAGCCAGGAAGCTCGAACTGGGTGGAGCCCACCACAGCTCAAGGAAGCCTGCCTGCCTCTATAGGCTCCACCTCTGGGGGCAGGGCACAGACAAACAAAAACTCAGCAAGAACCTCCACAGACTTAAAGGTCCCTGTCTGACTGACAGCTTTGAACAGAGTAGTGGTTCTCCCAGCACGCAGCTAGAGATCTGAGAACGGACAGACTGCCTCCTAAAGTGGGTCCCTCACCCCTGAGCAGCCTAACTGGGAGGCATCCCCCAGTAGGGACAGACTGACACCTCATTCAACCGGGTACTCCTCTGAGACAAAACTTTCAGACGAACTATCAGACAGCTGAATTGGTGGTCTCACGAAAATCCGCTGTTCTGCAGCCACCGCTGCTGACACCCAGCCAAACAGGGTCTGGAGTGGACCTCTAGTAAACTCCAACAGACCTGCAGCTGAGGGTCCTGTCTGGTAGAAGGAAAACTAACAAACAGAAAGGACATCCACACCAAAAACCCATCTGTACATCTCCATCATCAAAGACCAAACGTAGATAAAACCACAAAGATGGGGAAAAAACAGAACAAAAAAACTGGAAACTCTAAAAAACAGAGCACCTCTCCTCCTCCAAAGGAACGCAGTTCCTCACCAGCAACGGAACAAAGCTGGATGGAGGATGACTTTGATGAGTTGAGAGAAGAAGGCTTCAGACGATCAAACTACTCTGAGCTACGAGAGGAAATTCAAAACAATAGCAAAGAAGTTAAAAACTTTCAAAAAATATTAGAAGAATGGATAACTAGAATAACCAATGGAGAGAAGGGCTTAAAGGAGCTGATGGAGCTGAAAGCCAAGTTTCGAGAACTACGTGAAGATTGCAGAAGCCTCAGTAGCGATGCGATCAACTGGAAGAAAGGGTATCGCTGATGGAAGATGAAATGAATGAAATGAAGAGAGAAGGGAAGTTTAGAGAAAAAAGAATAAAAAGAAATGAACAAAGCCTCCGAGAAATTTGGGACTATGTGAAAAGACCAAACCTACGTCTGATTGGTGTACCTGAAAATGATGGGGAGAATGGAACCAAGTTGGAAAACACTCTGCAAGATATTATCCAGGAGAACTTCCCCAATCTAGCAAGGCAGGCCAGCATTCAGATTCAGGAAATACAGAGAACGCCACAAAGATACTCCTCGAGAAGGGCAACTCCAAGACACATAATTGTCAGATTCACCAAAGTTGAAATGAAGGAAAAAATGTTAAGGGCAGCCAGAGAGAAAGGTCGGGTTACCCACAAAGGGAAGCCCATCAGACTAACAGCTGAT
>NW_026661002.1:0-2895 GCF_009828535.3 Hylobates moloch | reverse complement strand
GGAATCCTTTCCCCATTTCTTGTTTTTGTCAGGTTTGTCAAAGATCAGATAGTTGTAGCTATGCGGCATCATTTCTGAGGGCTCTGTTCTGTTCCATTGATCTATGTCTCTGTTGTGGTACCAGTACCATGCTGTTTTGGTTACTGTAGCCTTGTAGTATAGTTTGAAGTCAGGTAGCGTGATGCCTCGAGCTTCGTTCTTTTGGCTTAGGATTGACTTGGCGATGTGGGCTCTTTTTTGTTTCCATATGACCTTTAAAGTAGTTTTTTCCAGTTCTGTGAAGAAAGTCATTGGTAGCTTGATGGGGATGGCATTGAATCTATAAATTACCTTGGGCAGTATGGCCATTTTCACAATATTGATTCTTCCAACCCATGAGCGTGGAATGTTCTTCCATTTGTTTATATCCTCTTTTTATTTCGTTGAGCAGTGGTTTGTAGTTCTCCTTGAAGAGGTCCTTCACATCCCTTGTAAGTTGGATTCCTAGGTATTTTATTCTCTTTGAAGCAATTGTGAATGGGAGTTCACTCATGATTTGGCAGCCAGGAAGCTCGAACTGGGTACAGCAAACATTCTTGTTTGACCCTTATTTGATACTCATTACACTCAGTCTCTAAATTTTATGGTTAATTTTAAAATGATTCATTTGTTGATTGCTTAACCGAGTAGTCCCCAGTGTTTTTGGCACCAGGGACTGGCTTTATGGAAGACAATTTTTCCATGGACCGGAGTCGGGTGGGGGATGGTTTTGGGATGAAACTGTTCCACATCAGATCATCAGGCATTAGATTTTCATACAGAGCATGCATCCTAGATCCCTCGTATGTGCAGTTCACAATAGAGTTTGTGCTTCTATGAGAATGTAATGCCACATCAGATCTGACGGAAGGCAGAGCCCGGGTGGTAATGCATGCTCGCCCACCACTCACTTCCTTTTGTGTGGCCTGGTTCCTAAGAGGCCACAGACCGGATATACATATGGCAGGATAAGCATAGGTAAAGATACTCAACATCATATGTTATCAGGGAATTGCAAATTAAAATAACACGAAGATACCACTATATACATATTTGCAGAGTTAAGATCCTAAACAATGACAGCATAAAATGCAAATAAGAATGTGGAGCAACAGAAACTCTTATTTATTGCTGGTGGGAATGCAAAATGTTACAACCACTTTGGAAGACCTTTTAACAGTTTCTTACAAAATTGTACATACTCTTACTATATGACCCAACAGTTTTGCTCCTTGGTATTTACCCAAGTGTGTTGAAAACTTACGTCTATACAGAGATCTGCACACAAATGTTTATAGCAGCTTTATTTATAATTGCCAAAACTTGGAAGCAGCCAAGATATCCTTCAACAGATAATGGATTAAGAAACTCTGGTACATGTATGCAATGCAATTATTCAGTGATCAAAAGAATAAGTTATCAAACCACAGAAAGACATGGAGGAACCTTAAAAGCACATACTGCTAAGTAAAAGATGCTAATCTGGAAGGACTACATACATTATTCCAACTATATGACATTGTGGAAAAGGAAAAACTAAGGAGACAGTAAAAACATCAGTGGTTGCCAAGGGTCCCAGGGAACAGGAAAGAATGAATAGGTGGAGCACAGAAGATCTTTAGGGCAGTGAAACTATTCTGTATGGTACTGTAATGTGGGCACATGTCATTATAAGTTGTCAAAACCTATAAAATGTATAGCACAAGAGTGAAGCTTAATGTAAAACTATGGAGTTTAATAATAATTTATTACCATTGGCACATTCATGTAACAGATGCACCATACTAATGGAAGATGTTAATAGTGGAAACTGTGTGTTTGTGTGGTAGGGTAGGTATGAACTCTCTTTACTTTTGTTCAGTTTTTCTGTAAGCTCAAAATTGCTTTTAAAAATAATAAAACCTATTAATTAAAAAGAATCCAAGATCCCAGGATTCTTCTTCCATTGACTTTTACTTTTTCAGATGGTACCATAACTTTTCCCTTTATTCCTCATGCTAGTTTAATATAAACACATGCTTAATTTATTTGAAATACATTGAATACTCAAAACTAGTGATTCTTGAAATTACAAATTATTAGAAATAGACGTGTTAGGTTCTCTGCTTAACATCTCTCAATTAATGTAGCTCAAACCTTTTTGGTTTATAGTTGTCAGTCTCACTCCTAGAATAGGCCAAATCCTTCTGTAATTTAATCACTTGCATGAGTGGTCTTTGTAACCCATGACCTTCTAACATCTAATTTTTCATTTAACAATTCTTGTAAGAATTCTCTTGTTAATTAGTGAGCAAAGTGCTTTTCAAAAAATGACCAATCCTTAATTTTGGATTGGAAATTTGTTTATGTTAACTCATTATATTTTTACAGAAACAGTGTTATTTTTCTGTATTTTGATAGCTTGGTTACTTACAATGGACAGGATAGAGAAATCTTAGTATACCTGTCAAGTGTCATTCTGAGGTCAGTTTTTATATTACATTATTCTCTAGAATAGCGGTCAACAAACTTTTTCTTATATGGCCAGTTAGTAAAATTGTAGGTCATACCACTTTAGCAAGAAAGGAACCTGAGACAATAAATAAACAGATTGGTGTAGATGTGTTCCAAGAAAACATTATTTACTTAAGCAAGAGGCTATAGCCAGTTTGTCCAATGGGCTTTAGTTTGTTGACCACCATTGTAGAATTAACTATCACTATGGTATTGAAATAATATCTGTAGTGGGAATGTGACAGACAGTACTAGGATATGCCATTTTCTAATATTTTCTTTGAATAGACTATCCTAAAAAACCACCACTAGAGAAGCTACCCATGATTTGGGCAAAACAAAGGCAAGCACTTGCTCTCGTCCTTTAGGGAGCTGCCAGAGAGA
>NW_026661001.1:0-1733 GCF_009828535.3 Hylobates moloch | reverse complement strand
GCCCGGCTAATTTTTTGTATTTTTGGTAGAGACGGGGTTTCACCGTGGTCTCGATCTCCTGACCTCGTGATCCACCCGCCTCGGCCTCCCAAAGTGCTGGGATTACAAGCATGAGCCACCGCGCCCAGCCTGTTTTTCTAATTTTTAAAATATTGTGTTACATTAGTTAAGATATTGAACAATTTGATTTTGTTCTTTAAAAGCTTATTACTGCGGCCAGGCATGGTGGCTCACACCTATAATCCCAGCACTTTAGGAGGCCAAGGAAGGAGGATCTCTTGAGTTCAGGAGTTTGAGACCAGCCTGGGCAACACAGGGAGACTCTGTCTCTACAAAAGAATGAAAATTAGCTGGGCAAGGTGTTGTGCGTCTGTAGTCCTAGCTACTTGGGAAGCTGAGGCAGGAGGATTGCTTGAGCCTAGGAGGTCAAGGCTGCAGTGAACTATGATCATGCTATTGCACTCCAGCCTGGGGATGACAGGACAAGACCCTGTCATTAAAAATAAATAAGTATTTTTTTATTATAATTTAGGTTTTAGGGTACATGCACACAATGTGCAGGTTTGTTACATATGTATCCATGTGCCATGTTGATTTCCTGCACCCATAAAAATAAATAAATAAATAAATAAATAAATAAGTAAATAAATACATCAATAAATACATCGCTTACTGCTAAATCCAACACTAGGACTGAGTTGTGCAAAAGTTGACTCAGATTCAGATTCTCCAAATACATCCAAATCTGTTTCTATGAAACAATGTTATAGGTTAAGTAATGGAACAACTTAAGAATATCAACTCAGAAACATTAACAAAAAATATGGCCTACCTCACAACCAATAACGAAAACACAGGTTGTTATGATCCTCTCGCTACCAAACTCTGTCATACGAATGTTGCATTGATTTTCCACTCTTTTCTAATTGCCACTAAAGGAAGATTATATTCCAGTATTGTGAAATTTTGAAAAATTAAGCAGTTCTCTGGGAAGAAGAAAGGGAGTGGAAAGCAGGTTGTTAGCAGTAAATTTATATTGCAGGTTCATTCTAAGAAATGAGGCAATTACGCTCTTCTGTTTTATTTTGGTGGCAAAGGGGGAATGGTTATCAATGGAAGTTGGCAACTAGTGTTTGTCTTAGAAATTGAATAGACTCCTTTAATCAGTTCTTTGATCTTCCAACTCACTTTGCTGATTATCTCCACTTTGTTCCTACTTTTCCACTGCAACTCAAAATCTAAGGTATTTTAATGTTTAATTATCCATTTTTGTCTTTACATCTAACGTTTCTTAAAATTTTAATTTGTCATACCCACATGTGTTTCCTCCTTAGCCATTTGTGTATTACTTCTTTTTTTAAATAATAGTAGGAAAAATATTGCTCAAGAAGAATCATTATAATGAAAATTCATTACAATTTTATTTATTATTATTGTTATTATTATTATTTTGAGACGGAGTCTCACTTTGTCACCCAGGCTGGAGTGCAGTGGCACGATCTCAGTTCACTGCAACCTCCATCTCTGGAGTTCAAGCAATTCTCCTGCCTCAGCCTCCCGGGTACCTGAAACTACAGGTGCCCGCCACCACACATGGCTAATTTTTGTATCTTTGGTAGAGACAGGGTTTCGCCATGTTGGCCAGGCTGGTCTCGAACTCCTGACCTCAAATGATCCACCCACTCGGCCTCCCAAAGTGCTGAGATTACAGGCATAAGCCACCTCACCCGGCC